>NW_024070203.1:61381082-61677545 GCF_014754425.2 Oryx dammah
AATGTTGAGCTTTAAGCCAACTTTTTCACTCTCCTCTTTCACTTTCATCAAGAGGCTTTTTAGTTCCTCTTCACCTTCTGCCATAAGGGTGGTGTCATCTGCATATCTGAGGTTATTGATATTTCTCCCAGCAATCTTGATTCCAGCTTTTGTTTCTTCCAGTCCAGCGTTTCTCATGATGTACTCTGCATATAAGTTAAATAAGCAGGGTGACAATATAGAGCCTGATGTACACCTTTTCCCTATTTGGAACCAGTCTTTTGTTCCATGTCCAGTTCTAACTGTTGCTTCCTGACCTGCATACAGATTTCTCAAGAGGCAGGTCAGGTTGTCTGGTATTCCCATCTCTTTCAGAATTGTCCACAGTTTATTGTGATCCACACAGTCAAAGGCTTTTACGTAGTCAATAAAGCGGAAATAGATGTTTTTCTGGAACTCTCTTGCTTTTTACATGATCCAGTGGATGTTGGCAATTTGATCTCTGGTTCCTCTGCCTTTTCTAAAACCAGCTTGAACATCAGGAAGTGCACGGTTCACGTATTGCTGAAGCCTGGCTTGGAGAATTTTGAGCATTACTTTACTAGCATGTGAGATGAGTGCAATTGTGCAGTAGTTTGAGCATTCTTTGGCATTGCCATTCTTTGGGATTGGAATGCAAACTGACCTTTTCCAGTCCTGTGGCCACTGCTGAGTTTTCCAACTTTGCTGGCATATTGAGTGCAGCACTTTCACAGCATCATCTTTCAGGATTTGAAACAGTTCAACTGGAATTCCATCACTCCACTAGCTTTGTTCGTAGTGATGCTTTCTAAGGCCCACTTGACTTCACATTCCAGGATGTCTGGCTCTAGATGAGTGATCACACCATCGCAATTATCTGGGTCGTGAAGATCTTTATTGTACAGTTCTTCTGTGTATTCTTGCCACCTTTTCTTAAGTTTATTAAATAACTTCCTGCCCTAGACACTTTGCTTTTAATATTATGATCTGAGTATCAACATTTTAGATGATACAGGTTTTTATTGTGCTTTGATTTAAAAAGAATTGCATTTCCCCATAAGTACTATTGACTTTCATTGTAGCTGGGTTTTAAAATTTGAGAAGTAACTTATGAAATAGTTTCAAATTTGTTTTTCTATTTGTTAAACTCTGAGTGCTGATCTTTTAATTAGTTATATTTTTGATAGAAATAAATGCCTCAAACATAGTCAAAGCCCTCTAATCATTTCATATTATTGAGTCTTGTAATAGATGAATATTACTTAAAGAAAACTTTATTAATTTTATAGTAAGAAGACAAAATTGTTTTCTATAATATATATGAAGTCCATGTTTATATGTGTGGATGCTTTGGTGTGTGCACAGAGAATAAGATTTATTATACTTTGTGTTAAGTTACTCAAGATTAGAGTATTAACTTTGCTATTTTCAGACTCAACACCAAGTTATACTTCCCATAGTCAAATGTAAACCCAAGAATAAGATTATCTAAAACCTCTACACCAACTAGAGTGTACATGAAACTAATTGCTTAGAAAAAATGTGCATTTTCATGCTTTTCCAAACAGAGTGTAAACATTTGTATTTTTTCTGCTTATAACTTTTTAATAGATCTAATTTTACCCTCTTTGTTTTTCCAGTCTTGAGTTGCTATGCCTGATTTTCTAAATTCTCACGGTATTTCAAGCTTTATCCCTTAACATGTCTAGAATAGCTGTCATACCGCTAAGAAATTTTCATTAGTTTTGAATGTGTGCTGTAAAAGAACACAAATTCTTAGACTCTAATGTATAAAATTTTAAACATGTATTTTGTCAAAAAATGTGTTTGGTGCATAATGGGAGTAATAACATTAAATTTGTTTATTTAGGTTGTAGAACTGTACTATTTTTCATGGGACACTTCAACTTAATGTTTCACGGACAGATTTTGAGAAATTCTGATTTACTTTGTGAAATATTTTTCTGTTTTATGCCCTTGGAAGGATGTTCAATTAACAGGGAAACTAGGATGAACATTATAAGCTTTGAAATTTTATGTATAGAAAAATGTATAGAAATTGCATGCATACAAAAATTTTCATGTATAGAAAAAAGAATAAGCTTTTCTTCACCTGAAATAGTTATTTGGTCAGGATCCTTGGAAAGGATGATTCAGAAAAGTAAGACACTATCCATCTTTGTTCATACATACTAATCTAAAGCAATTATAATGCATCTCAGCATTAAATACGGATTTAATCAAAAGCAAGAAAACAGAGAAATTTAAGAACATTTACTATAGTCCTCTGGACAGATCTCTCTCCCTTCTGGTTGTCTTCATTTCCTTGATATTCTTTTTACTTTACTCTGACCTTTACACTGATTTGTATTCTTTTACCTATCTGACTTCTCACTTCTCACAATGGCCTTCACTTCAGCGAGCACAAAAAACTATACACCTTTTGCATAGACACTATACCTGTCACTCAAAATACAACAGAATTCCTTCCAGGACTTTGTACTTTTATAACTGCTTTCATCCATGGATCTCATAAAGCCCAGCAAACACAAGCTCATTAATTCCTTAGGATATTTCTGTGAAGTTGGTGGGTGGCCAGTATTATTATCCCAGTGTTATAAAACATTTTATCCAGTTTACATAAAGCATTACTTTCTGTGTTATGCAGCTTTTATGAGTGAGCAATGTGGCCAAGGATATTGGAAATACAATGCAGACCTAGGCAAAGAACTTGTACTAACAAGAAAGGCCCAGCATTTCATGTCTTTAGATGTTGTTTCTCTTCTGTGTCGTAATAGACTGTTGCTCAATTTTGACATACCATTTTTAACTATTATTTTTTAAAAGTTGCTGCAGTCCTTATGAGGATTATATTATTCTTTAGTTATGTTTCCTCCATGTCCTAGAGAGTGAATAGTCTACATAAAATATGTAAAATAAAGAGCAGCTTACAAAGTATATCTTAAACCCCATTATAAACCTACCAAATAATGTCCTCATTTATATAAAGCACACATCAGTAATCACTGAGTTTATTAATTCTATTAATTTGGTACAGTTTGTCATGAAGAAAGAATAATCTTTAATTGCAAAATAATGGTTCCTTCTAGATTTAGGAAGGATAACATAATACAGGGGGCTTATCTGGTGGCTCAGTGGTAAAGAACCCACCTATCAATGCAGGAAATGTGGGTGAGACTTCTGGGTCAGGAAGATCCCCTGGAGAAAGAAATGACAGCCGACTCCAGTATTCTTGCCTGGGAAATGCCATAGACAGAGGGGCCTGGTGGGCTACAGTCCATGGGACTGCAAAAGAGTTTGACATGACAGAGATTAAATAACAACAATACAATATAGGAGGTGGTATACAGAAGACTTTAGTAATTTTATAATATTTACTCCTTAAATTAGGTATGAGCATAAGGCATATTTTATGTTATTACTTGCATTTTTAAAATATATCTAATATTATATAATAAGTAGAAAAGAAAGAAAATTGTGCTTGATGTTACCAAGCAATGAGATAGATCATATAGAAAATGAATCAGATATGGTGATGAGGTGATTGAATAGTTGAAATAATTTTTAGATGTATTATGTTGAATCACGTGTTATGCAGAGGAAATATTGAATAGCACGTGGAGATCTGAAGCCCAGAGAGACAACTGAGATGGAATTCTTGATTTGGAAGTCATTGACATATTAATTTTCAGTAAGGCTGAGGGAGTAGGCAAGATCTCCCTGAGAGTACAGATTGTAGATGAGGGAGAAGATGAAAGTACCTAAGATTTTATGGTGAGATGAAGCAACTTCAATGAGAGAAGCAAGGAAGTAGAGTCAAGTAAAGAAAATCATATAACGGGTTTTTAGCTCAGAGTACAACAATGTGCCCCAGGTTTTGAATCCCTGTCCCTCTTCTAGGGGTATAATCACTCTCTGTGGTTTTGAAGTATCGTAGGGTACTGTTCGGACAAGGCAATGGCACCCCACTCCAGTACTCTTGCCTGAAAAATCCCATGGACGGAGGAGCCTGGTAGGCTGCAGTCCATGGGGTCGCGAAGAGTCGGACACAACTGAGCGACTTCCCTTTCACTTTTCACTTTTATGCACTGGAGAAAGAAATGGCAACCCACTCCAGTGTTCTTACCTGGAGAATCCCAGGGATGGGAGAGCCTGATGGGCTGCCGTCTGTGGGGTCGCACAGAGTCAGACACAACTGAAGTGACTTAGCAGCAGCAGCAGCAGCAGCAGCAGCAAGGTACTGTTGGCAGACATTCTTAAGCCCTTTTTAAAGAAGTCTGGTTGTGAAGGAAAGAGATACAGACTAGAGATAGGGTGATAGCTGGAGAGTATGTGAATGTTTTCTTTCTCTTTATTGTTTGAAATAGATTGGAGAAATCTAAACATGTATAAATAGCCATCCAATAAAACAGGTAGGAAGAAATTGATGACATAATGCAGTAGCTACTTTAGTTAAGCAGCAACAGATAACAGAACCAAATAGACATCTGTTAAAAATAGAAAGGGCAATCATTTAAAAGAGGCTGATTTCTATCGTTAATAATACAATAATTATTGCTAATAATTTGTGCTAACATATACCAGGTAGTAAAGAATCTGCCTGCTAACGTAGGAGACACAGGTTCAATCCTAGGTCTAGAAGGTACCCTGGAGTAGGAAATGGCAACCCACTCCAGTATTCTTGCCTGCAAAATTCTATGGACAGAAGAGCCTGGCAGCCAGGCTACAGTCCACAGGGTCCCAAAGAGTTGGACATGAGCTGGACATAAACTGGACATAAGCTGAGCGACTGAACATGCAAATTACCAGACACTATTCTAACCACATTACATATGTTGTCATTTACATCTCATAATTCTACAAGTACTCTATTATTATCTTCCCAATCAATGCAGGGCTTCCCTGGCGGCTCAGTGGTTAAAGCATCTGCCCGCGAGGCAGGAGACCTGGGTAATATCCCTGGGTTGGGAAGATTCCCCTGGAGAAGGAAATGGCAACCCACTCCACTATTCTTGCCTGGAGAGTCCCATGGACGGAGGAACCTGATGGGCTACAGTCCACGGGGTCGCAAAGAGTCAGACACGACTGAGTGATTTCACTTTCACTTTCTTTCAATCAATGCATAAGACAGTGAGACACAAAAAGGACGAGGAACTTAGATGAGATTTGAACAGAGGACATCTGCTTTCACATTTCCACTCTTAATGACTATGCTGTGCTGTCACTCCAGGGCTCGGTCTTTGAGACAGAAGAAAGAGGTCAACAAGATAGGAAAGGAATCTCAAGTTCACTATGAGTTGAAACTTAGAACCCAAAGTGAAAACGGATTGGGCTTGTTGTGAAGTGGTGAGGTTGATAAGGGGTAAAAATGTGTTGATAAATTTAGTAAAGTCATACACGGGAATATTTTCTAAAAATGCTAACATACAGGGTGAGATGTTCTTCCAATGAAATTATAGGAAAATTTGTTCACTGAGATAAACAAATACATACAACAAGTCTAATAATCTCATAAATAATTCAATAAAGCAATCACCTAGATTTTTTTTATTATAGTACTTTCTAGTATACTTCTGAAATGCACCATGTTTAAACAATTTTCATAAGAGATATCCTCAAGTTAGATAGTAATTACAAAGAATTGAGGTGTCTTTTCACTTGTTTATAACATTCACTGTTAAGTTTTAACAGACATATAAGTTTATAGAAGACATTTTCAAATTAGGATAAAAGATGAAAAATAGGTGCTTCTGTTGATTATGATACTAATTGCTTTTTTTGACCTGAATATAGAGAACAAATGAGAGCTGTAATTACAGACTGAGGGTGATAAATGACCCAGCAGATGCGCTGGAGAAATAAACATATGTGTCTGTGACAGAAATTTGCAGTTCAAACTGAAGTGATAAAATCCAACTGATCTTTGATTTCAGGAAGCAAAAAGCATTCTATATTGTGTGTCTTTGTGAAGAAAAAAGCATAGAACATTGAAAGGAAACTATAATCTGGTCATTCCATGTATATTATCTGCATATGGAAGCAATGCTAAGATTAAGGTAGTTTTCTGTTCTTTATTTTCTAAATAGAACTTTATAAAAAGACAAATCAGTTTATAATAACAGTGAAGAATAAAATATTCTAAAAGTTATCAAAAGATAATGCTTTAAAATTTTTTTTAAAGCATATGTACAGTAGAGCTCACTTTTCATTAATAAATAGTCTTTACAAATTCTTCATCTTAGTTGAAATCTCATACTGTACTTTCTACTAAAGTATGATATATCTCTGTCATTTTCAAGATTTTACTTTCTAGATTTGTGTTCCCTTAAAATAATATGCACTATAAATTAGCTTAAAATATATTTAAAATAAAAATCTAATAAATTTGTGAATGAATTACATACCAAATTTTGAAAGAATGTAAAAAATAA
The DNA here is from genome assembly GCF_014754425.2 of Oryx dammah. Taxonomy (NCBI): domain Eukaryota; kingdom Metazoa; phylum Chordata; class Mammalia; order Artiodactyla; family Bovidae; genus Oryx; species Oryx dammah. The sequence continues at coordinate 61,387,535 of NW_024070203.1, forward strand.
ATTTATATCTCATAATCACTGTACACAGAGACAAGCATTGTTAATACTTTTGCATATAGATTTTATTTTATTTTTTAAATATAAATATTTATTTTAATTGGAGGTTAATTACTTTACAATATTGTATTGGTTTTGCCATACATCAACATGAATCTGCCACAGGTATACATATAGATTTTAAATATTTTTCTATAAAATTGTGTCATGTTAAAGGAATAATTATACTGTTTGTACTTTAAAGACATTTTGTGTGTGTGTGAGTGTGTGTGTGTGTGTGTTAGTTGCTCAGTCATGCCCAACTCTTTGCTATTGCATGGACTGTAGCCCACCTGGCTCCTCTGTCCATGGGATATCCCAGATAAGAATAGTGGAGTAGGTAGCAATTCCCTTCTCCAGGGTATATTCCTGACTCAGAAATCAAACCCTAGTCTCCTGCATTGTAGACAGATTCTTTACCATCTGAACCATGAGGGAAACCCTGACAGTTTATTTGAAATCATTTAAAGTTTACACAAAAGTGTTAAGAATAAAAATGCTGCAGAGAACACTCATATGCTGTTTATCTGACTTAACTATTGTTAACATTTTATGCCATTTTCAGTAAACATTGTACAGCTTAATGGATGAAATATTTAACTGCATCTTTATAATATGTCAAAACCTTAATGTGAATGCTTTCCATGTATCATATTATAAAATCCTAAAATAATTCCATTAATGCATATCTAGGCATAATGCTTAATTCTATTTCATGTATGTTTTATACATGAATAAACTGAGGGTGAAAGAATAGTTAAGTAACATGTCTAAGAACATCCAGTGCATAAGAGGACAAACTGGGATTTAAGGACAGGTGTAATAGCTACTTCTTGCTGTGTAACAAATTACTATAAAACTCGATTGGAAAGTACATTTATTATCTTTCAGTTTCTGTGGCTAAGTAATCTGGTAGTGGCTTTGATGGGTGGTTCTGCCTCAAGATATCCTTGAGACCACAATCAGGGTGTCAACCAGTATTGCAGTGATTGCAGGGTTCATCTGGTGAGGCTCTGCTTTCAAGCTGACACATGTGGTATCTCTCAGGCTTCAGAAAATCTGTTTCCAAGCTCCCCGTAACACCTATCAACCTTATGTCATAAGGCAGTTATTTTTCCATAAAGTATTGAGTTTAGACTAAGAACATACAGTTATATAATAAATTAAAATTCATTTAACTTCTAAAACTCATTTTTTTTCACCGACAGACTTGATTCTTAAAGGGCAGAAAAATGTCCCTTGTTCGCCTGTGGATCCCCAGACCTCATATGCCTGATGTTTTGTAGGCACTCAGTATACCTTCTATATCAGAATGTTCATAAAATGTAAGTAAGGCACAGAATGAGAAGTCACTTGACAAGTTATAAGAGGTTGTGAAAATTTAAAGCCTTAGAGAAAATTTAGGAACCAGTTTTTGTTAGTTACCAGAAGAATTCATATTATTGTTTCAACATTTAAACTACTTAAAAAAAATCCTACTTTGATGTGTTTTAGGTTTTGATTTCAGACAGCTTCATTATTTATTTATTAATATTTGTTTATTTTGTTAGTTGATTTTTTATTTTTTTTTGATAATGCCATCCAATTCTCAAAATCAATTCTGCATTAGATACAACCATCGCACTGTTTTCAATTTTATGTATTTTTATAATTTGATCACATTATAATCAGATCACCTCTATTTCTCCCTTTCAATACTCTATGTTGTTTTGATTGGTACTTCAACAGTCAAAGCTGTTTTTCTACCTGCAAGTTTACTTTTTAAAATATTACCATATTTTGAATTAGAAGCTCAAAAACCCATACCCTTTGGGCTCTAGTTGTTAATCCATACAGAAATATTGGTATTAATTTATTTCAACATTTTAGTTGCTCTAAATTACGTTAATTATAATTGCCATCTGTCAAGTTTGTGTCCAAACATATTCTCTTCGAAAGTTTTCTGTTTGAAAGAGCTATGTTATTATATAAGTCAGCATTCCAAATGAATGAAATGCTCATGAGATACTCATCATGGTGGTGGTTTTGTCACTCAGTTGTGTCCAACTCTTTGTGACCCTATGGACTGTAGCCCGCCAGGCCCCTCTGTTCATGGGATTTTTTATTCAGGTAAGAATACTGGAGTGGGATGCCAATTCCTTCTCCAGGGCATCTTCCTAACCCAGTGATTGAAGATGTGTCTCCTGCTTGGCAGTCAAATTTTTTACCATATATATATGAGGGTATTTACATATATATATATGATTTTTCTCATATATATATTATATATATATATGTATATGAGTAGCAGTTTTGTTTGTTTTTGTCACACACAATGCAGATAAAACATTGAGCACTAGATATAGGTCCCCCTTGGACAACTGCTGATGAAAACTGACAGAAAACTTTCCTTCTGTGTTACCAAAAGCTTCATTTTTGAAACATATAATGTTTCCTACATGAGTTCATAGCTTGTTCAAGTATTTGTTTGCAATTATGGAGACACAAATGATGTGTTCTCTGATTTGACTTGATAAGAACTAATGATCTTATCATAAAAAGTAGGCATTCTGGCATTTTAGTTTTTATTTTATGTTTTCATTAAACATTTTATTAAAGATACATTGGTACGTATAAACTGTAAACTTGGCAAGCAAGACATCTAGCATCTGGTTAGGCAGTAAAAGCAAATCATTATTTTATTTCAATTCATATTTCAGCTATAAAAGGAAAAAAAAGTCATAAGTCGATAATAAATTAAACATAAAAGCAGAGACCCAAAGTCTGGTAATGACAAGAGATGGTACTTTTCAGTGTTAGTTTTGGAATGAATAAATAAAAATTACTGTCAGCCAAGCATGTTAGTTTGAACTTGAGACAAATTAAATGTTTTTTTTCCCCAAGTAAACAAATCATTATAACCCTTGGTTTGCAAAGTTATGGTAGGTATTTTATATTTTATAATATCATAGTTACTGACTAAAATCCAATAAAATTTTATTTGCAGAAGACCTTGAGGCCACTTGCATTTTTCAAGAAACCTTAATAAAAAGAAATTTCTCTTATTTATGTTTACACACATAAAGAATTTAAGAGTGATGCTCAGCCATCTGGTGAATAACCATCAGTCATCAGTCTCATAACCAAGGTGAACTAGGGTGAATGCCTCCATGAAAAAGGTTAGAATCTGTTATCTTAAAGGTTAGTATTCACTTAAAAGAATCATTTGCTCAGTTAGATGCATGTACCACTCAGTCAGTTACCTACTTCTGGAAAGAGAAGTAGATTTATGGTCGAATGGCTCAGTGTAAATTTATCTCTGCTGTTGTGCCTCAGTCAAGTCACTGACTAGTGATAGTTTTCTTATTAATAAAATATAATTTTGTGAAAGTTTAATAAATTATGAGAAGACATTTAAAAAAACATAAATCTGTATACATTTGTAAATGTCGTTTAAGGCATATACGGATTAGCTATTCTGTCATTAATGATCGTATGTTAGAAATCAAATTGCAGGCTTTGTACTGACTGGAATTTTCTATGAAGAATACATTTCTAATTTCTGAGTCTGGAATATAATGACAGTAACCAGAATCATCTGTACCCTGACATCTTCAGAGAGAAAGAAAGGGAGAGAGATTAACTGAGGAGACAAACACAAATGACTCACCTTTTAAAAGTAGCTGGAGGCAGAGTTTACCACAAACACCATAATCCACCAGAGCACTTACCCAGATGCCAGCATGTGAGAGGAAAGGGGGCTTAAGAAGAATATGCGAAAAGAAGAGAGGAGTGAGGAGGACACAGATCAAACGGGCAATGTCACTATTAGAAAGAGCAAACCCAACATTTATTATTTAACAGAATTGTTAAATTCTTAATTATTAAATCTAGGAATTGTTACTTCACAACTCAATACAAGTAGGGGCTTGAAGTTGTGGGAGATAAAGGTGAGAGCCTCGGAGAATTATTGTCACTGGAGAAAACACATACGGGGAAGTGGTAGTGCCCACATTTAAGTGGGAGTAAGAGGGAAGAAGAAAGTAAAGGGGAAAATTTTAAAAATTCTTACAGGTATAAAAGAAATAAGACACCCTTTACCACTAACTAACCAATAAAATTATAATTCTTCACTATACTGAGAGAAGATGGTATACTTGAACTAGAATTGATGTCAACAAACTTTTAGAAACAGAAAAAAAGCCAATTCAAAGTATACAAATATACTGTAAAAGAATTTGAAGTCAAAACGTTTCAGCTGATGAAGATTTCCCACAAAAAAAGTTGAAAGAAAATTGAGTGTCACACAACATTCAAAATCGTGAAAAATCTTCAAATGAGCATATAGAGGTATTATGAAAAGAGGATCAGGAATTCAAAATCATGATGGAAGGAACAAAAAAATCAAAAGGAATTGCAATTAGATTCAATCAACAGAAAACTAATAACTGGAGGAGACTAATAACTGACAGCTCTCTTAACTTTTTGTCCCGTTTACCAACTTAGGACCAATTGCTGCTGCTGCTGCTAAGTTGCTTCAGCCGTGTCCGACTCTGTGCGACCCCATAGACGGAAGCCCACCAGGCTCCCCCGTCCCTGGGATTCTCCAGGCAAGAACACTGGAGTGGGTTGCCATTTCCTTCTCCAATCTAGAGAAAGCCAAACATGTATGACTAATCAGTTATATAGGATGTCTTGTTTCCAGTTAACCCTCTACAGCTGCCCTATGCCAACAGCCATCAGAGTACACCTGAAGCCTTCTCTTTTTTCCACCCTAAGCTTTCCCATTCCTCTGCCTAATTTTGAGTCTCTGACAAAACATGACAAGGGCTAACTCCCTTTATAGTGATATCTGAATAAATGGCCTTTGCCAGTTCAAAAAAAAATTAAAAAAATAGAGAAAAGAGAATAGTAATCAAGACATTGTGGTACTGGTGAAACAACAGACAAACAGTAGAACACAATAGCAAGGCCAGAAAAGGACTCTCGTAAATATAGTAAATTGAACTTTGACACAGGAGTAAAAGTAATACAATGGAGCAAACACTGTCTTTGCAACAAACGATGCTGGAACAATAGGACATTCACATGTAAAAATCTTGATACAGATCTTGCATCATTCACAAAAATTAATGTAAAATGTATCATAGACCTAAATGTAAAGTGCAAAACCATAAAATTTCTAGAAAACATAGGAGAAACTCTAGATGACCTTGGGTGTAGTGATGACTTTTTAGATACAACACCAAAGATATGATACATGAAAGATAAGATACATTGAAATTCATTAAAATTAAAAATGTTGCTCTGTGAAAGACAATATCAGGAGAAAGAGACAACAAGCCACTGATCAGGACATAATTTAATGTAAAATCTATCATAGACCTAAATGTAAAGTGCAAAACCATAAAATTTCCAGAAAACATAGGAGAAACTCTAGATGACCTTGGGTGTAGTGACGACTTTTTAGATACAACACCAAAGATATGATACATGAAAGATAAGATACATTGAAATTCATTAAAATTAAAAATGTTGCTCTGTGAAAGACAATATCAGGAGAAAGAGACAACAAGCCACTGATCAGGACATAATATTTGCAAAAGACACTTTTGATGAAAGACTGATGCTCAAAATATACAAAAAACTCTTAACACTCAACAAAAATTAAAACAAACCAATATAAAAATCTTCTGTATCAAAGATATTAACAGAAACCTCACCAAAGAAGAAACACAAATGGCAAATACACGTATGAAGATATTTCACATTATATGTTATCAGAGAAATGTAAATTAAAATAGTGGGATGGCCCTACACATCTATTTGAATGGTCAAAATCTGGAACCCTGATAAAAGCTGGCAAGTATGAGGGGAAGAGGAATTCTCATTCATTGTTGATGGGATGGCAAAATGTTACAGCCACTCTGAAAGATAGTTTGGTGGCTTCTTACAAAATTCAACATACGCTTACCAAATGATTCAACAAACCAAGCTACATGGTATTTACCTAAAGGAGTTGAAAAATGGCCACACAGAAATGTACATTTGGATGTTTATAGCAGCTCTATTTATAATTTCCAAAACTCAGAAGCAACCAAGATTACCTTCAGTAGGTGAATAAGGAAGAAGATTCTGGTACAGCTAGACATTTCCACATCTTTGCCATTGTGAATAATGCTGACATAAACGAAGTACTTACTTATATGCAGAGTACATCATGGAAATGCTGGACTGGATGAAGCACAAGCTGGAATCAGGAGAAATAGCAATAACCTCAGCTATGCAGATGACACCACCCTTATGGCAGAAAGTGAAGAAGAACTAAAGAGCATCTTGATGAAAGTGAAAGAGGAGAGTGAAAAAGTTGGCTTAAAGCTCAACATTCCGAAAACTAAGATTGTGGCATTCAGTCCCATCACTTCATGGCAATTAAATGGGGAAACAGTGGCCTGACTTTATTTTGGGGGACTCCAAAATCACTGCAGATGGTGACTGCAGCCATGAAATTAAAAGACACTTACTCCTTGGAAGGAAAATTATGACCAACCCGGGACAGCATATTAAAAAGCAGAGACCTTACTTTGCCAACAAAGTTCCATCTAGTCAAGGCTATGGTTGTTCCAGTGGTCATGTATGGATGTGAGAGTTGGACTGTGAAGAAAGCTAAGCGCCGAAGAATTGATGCTTTTGAACTGTGGTGTTGGAGAAGACTCTTGAGAGTCCCTTGGACTGTAAGGAGATCCAACCAGTTCATCCTACAGGAAATCAGTCCTGATCATTCATTGGAAGAACTGATGCTGAAGCTGAAACTCCAATACTTTGGCCACCTCATGCGAAGAGCTGACTCACTGGCAAAGACTGAAGGCAGAAGGAGAAGGGGATGACAGAGGATGAGATGGTTTGATGGCATCACCAACTCAATGGATATGAGTTTGAGTAAACTCTGGGAGTTGGTGATGGACAGGGAGGCCTGGTGTGTTGCAGTCCATGGGGTTGCAAAGTGTTGGACATGATTTAGTGACTGAACTGAACAGAAACAAAGTACTGCAGATGTTGTATCTCTTAAGTTCTCAATTTTATTTTCTTGGATATATACCTGTAAGTGGGGTTGCTTGATTATGACATGGTTCTGTTTTCAATTTTTTTAGAAACCTGCATACTTTTTCCATTCAAGAATTTTTTCCAATTTATTTTTTTCATCTTTCCTCTCTTTCTCTGCTTATTTCTGGACTCCAGATACATGTAGGAAGTGAAGTGAAGCGAAGTGAAGTGAAGTTGCTCAGTCGTGTCTGACTCTTTGCGACCCCATGGACTGTAACCTACCAGGCTCCTCAGTCCATGGAATTTTCTAGGCAAGAGTACTGGAGTGGGTTGCCATTGCCTTCTCCAGGGGATCTTCCTGATCTAGGGATCAAACCTGGGTCTCCCACATTGCAGGCAGATGCTTTACCGTCTGAGCCATATTACCTCACTATTAGTGAAGTGAAAGTTGCTCAGTTGTGTTTAACTCTTCAGGACCTCATGGACTACACAGTCCATAGAATTCTCCAGGCCAGAATACTGGAGTGGGTAGCCTTTGCCTTCTCTAGGGGATCTTCCCAACCCAAGGATTGAACCCAACTCTCCCGCATTGCAGGCAGGTTCTTTACCATCTGAGTCAGAATCAAGTTATACTTTATTACTTTATGATGAAAGTATCCACTAGTAGAGTACTAAAGGTAGTGAAATAAAGTTATTCTAAAAGAGGAGCCTTTAAATTGTATCATTGTATTATTTCCATTCCTTTGCATATTATGTTCCTGTTTTTATTTAAATAGAAGCATAGTATTGTAAGACATTTTTAAATATCTCCAACTATTATTCTATTATTTTTGTGTTTCTTTCTATTGATTATTTTTTCTCCTAGGTATTCATTACATTCTCCTGCTTCTTCAATTTCAGTGTTTTGAAGTCTATGTTTTTATATGCCTGGATTTTATTACCTTCCTTGAAAGTGAACTGGAGTTCTGACAAACATTTCAGTTACTTTGGGTCAGTTTTATCTTTTAGAGCATGTTTTTTAAGCCATATGATGGTATGTGCAGAGTAGCGTTTAGTATGAGGGCAGTTTAACCTTAACACTAAGGTTTTGCCTTTCTGGGATCTTTATTAAATGTCCTGAGTGGTTACTGAGGACTGTCCACTCTGGTTGATCGATACTTGACTGTTTGAGAACAGAACTGACTGTTCTCAGTCCTGCAATTGCTCTGGGGATCATTTAGCCCCCAGTACTCTGATCACTCTTGTTCAGACTTCTGGAATTTTATTCTACATATATGCTTCTTGGTATTCAGCAAAGGCTTAAGGGGGCTCCCTAGAGTTGCTGTTGTTTCAAAATATTTATCTATTTTCTGCATCAGGTCTTAGTTGCAGAACACAGGATTTTTGTTTAGTTATATGGGATCTTTGGTTGCAGTGCACAGGCTTTCTACTTGTGGCCCTCAGGTTTAGCTGCTCCACAGCATGTAGGATCATAGTTCCCTGGCCAGGGATCAAACCCCTGTCCCTTGCATTGCAGGGCAGATTCCTAACCATTGGACCACCAGGGAAGTCCTCCCAGGGTTGTTCTGCATACTCTCTCCCGATATCCCACCACGCAACTTCCATCTGCCTCAGCCTACTTGAGTCATGAAAACTACTATGCCTCATACGGATTTTCCCTCCCTGCAGACACAGAAATTGAATCCAAAAGATAGGGAAATTGCATAATCAGTCTTACTTGCTTCCGATTACTTAGGGATCACAATCCTGTGATGTCTCTTGTTCAATGTTCGAAAACTATAGTTTTATATGTCTGCCTTGTTTCTAGTTTTTCTCTAACTAGAAGGAAACTATTCTGATACCATGTCATGTCTAGAAGCAAAACTCTATTATCTATTTATCTATCACATATCTATCTGATATTTATTAATTTCATGCACAATTATTTCACTTACAAGCTCATTGGTATTCATTAAATATTTTTCCCCACTCTGTTATGTAAATTGAAAAAAAATAAAGATGTTTATGTAATCCTGGGACTTTTATCTTACCTGAGCTTATTTTTTTAATTCACAACTTAATTTAAAATGTTTGTTTTCAAAAACTTTTTCAGCTCTGTTTTAGTGACTTTTTAGAAAACAGTTTCTCTCTGTTATGGTTCCTCTTTCATTTCCAGATTTAGTACTCTACAATGTACACTTTTGTTAATAAGGTATTTATGGTGTAATTTCTTTGCAAGATTTCTAATAAAACTTTTCTGTAAGAGAGAATTGAAGACATAATTGAGTTTGTGATTCACATTAACAATCACTATGTTAGTGTGGTCAAGCTTGAAAGACTTTGACATTTAACATTATTTGAATAAGAAATTCTGGTACTATGCAGATTAAATAAAAATTATATCTTCCTATAGTTTGTCTACCAATTCATGAGAGTTAAATTATATTAAGAAAAGATAAAAATAAATTAAGAAGGTTTTTCTTTCCCTTCAGTAAAACATTTGATTGCTTGGTTTGATTGATAAAGTGAGAATAAATTGCTTTCTCTTGTACACTTCAGAAATTGGTAATCACTGGATGATTAGCTGACAACTGTACATTCAGAATGTGCTGATTAGCTTGTTTTACCTTAATAATCCTATGATAGTGACCACCTTATCTTGCCCTTTAATTTTAAAATTAATGAAGTAATCATTTATCATAGTCTTTTCCACTGTTCTGCCCAATTACTTTTGTGCTGAATGGTACTTTGCATTTTGGCTGGTTCATTAGTCCCATATCATGATTTTGCTCAACTTCCATATTCAACTACAAGATAATTAAATGCTGTCTTTCAGTATCTTATAACCTTGACACATAAATTCTCTTTTCTCAGTGGTTCAAATTAATGGATAAATGACAGCTTACTGGAAATTGTCATGAGACATCACTATTTATAAAATGTTAATGCACATTAAATATTAAATAAGAATCAATAATATATAGCCATGACACCATACAACTGAATGATATGGGTTACTAGGTAAATATTAAACTTTTAAATTATCATATATATATAGATTATATATATATGTATAACTATACATGGCTAGATGACATCACCTATGCAGTGGACATGAACTTGGGCAAACTCCAAGAGATGGTGAGGGACCGGGAAGCCTGGCGTGCTGCAGTGCATGGGGTTGCAAAGAGCTGGACAAGGTGGACACGGCTGGGTGACTGAACAACAACAACATAAGCTATTGATATGAGATATATGTATATACCAACATGACACTTAAAGACAAATGCTGTAGAAAATAAAACTTTTTTCAGTTCAGTTCAGTCGCTCAGTGGTGTCCGACTCTTTGCGACCCCATGAATTGCAGCACGCCAGGCCTCCCTGTCCATAACCAACCCCTGGAGTTCACTCAGACTCACGTCCACTGAGTCCGTGTTGCCATCCAGCCATCTCATCCTCTGTCGTCCCCTTCTCCTCCTGCCCCCAATCCCCCCCAGCATCAAAGTCTTTTCCAATGAGTCAACTCTTCGCATGAGGTGGCCAAAGTATTGGAGTTTCAGCTTTAGCATCATTCCTTCCAAAGAAATCCCAGGGCTGATCTCCTTCAGACTGGACTGGTTGGATCTCCTTGCTGTCCAAGGGACTCTCAAGAGTTTTCTCCAACACCACAGTTCAAAAGCATCAATTCTTTGGCGCTCAACTTTCTTCACAGTCCAACTCTCACATCCATACATGACCACAGGAAAAACCATAGCCTTGATTAGACATAGTAAAGTAAAAACTTTTTTACTTTACATTTGTTCCCAAAACCCTGTGCTTAAATGCATATGCATATATTGTCTATACATATATACATACACATCTCTCTGATACTATGTAGGACATATGGCAAGGGAAAGAATTGATGTTGAATAATTAATGTTATTGATGTTGGAAGAATGGGTCACTATAAGGGTTTCTGAAGAAATGACATATGAATTATAATTTGAATTATGAATAGATGTTAGGGAGAAAATATTCAAGGAAGGAAAGCAAAAAAAAAAAAAAAAAGAAGGACATTTGTGCATATCTGAAGTACCTCTTATACAAGATATTGAAGAAGCCTGCTAGGGGGATTTTATAAACATAGAATGCCAAAAATAAAGAAAATGTGAAATGTTTATGTATTTAATCATTTATTTAGCAACTGCAGAATGGATATTATGCTCTGTATTTTGAAACTAAAGTTAAATAAAGCATGACCCATTACTTCAAAGAAATCATAAGCCTAGTGAAAGAAAAGGCACAAATAAATACTAAAAGGCAATGAATTCATAATGCAGTGAAAGTGTCACAGGATACAGGGCATTATTCTCCAAACTATGTATTTGCATCCCTAGGAATATACAAAGATTCTTCAGAGATTTTATTCTGTATTCATTCTTCCTTACTAATAATAAATTATGGAAGTGGAAGTGGAGTCACTCAGTCATGTCCCACTCTTTGTGACCCCATGGACTGTAGCCTACAAGGCTCCTCTGTCCATGGAATTTTCTAGGCAAGAGTACTGACTGGGTCGCCATTGCCTTCTCCAGGGAATCTTCCTGATCTAGGGATCGAATCCGGGTCTCCTGCATTGCAGGCAGACGCTTTACCTTCTGAGCTACCAGAGAAGATAATAATAAATCATACAAAATTGCAAATATTTAAACATCTTCAGTCTAAAACAATGGCAGTTATTCATGGTTCAATCTGATACATTGATTACCTGAGATTATATGACCTATGATTTGTATATCATGTGATTCTTCTTTCTAACATATTTTATTAAAATCATTTCATCTTTTTCAAAGAAAGATATATCTATTACTCATCTAGAATCTTATCATGGCACTTGCTCCAGGTAGTGAAAGTGAAGTCGCTCAGTCGTGTCTGACTCTTTGCTACCCCATGGACTGTAGCCTACCAGGCTCCTCTATCCATGGGATTTTCCAGGCAATAGTACTGGAGTGGATTGCCATTTCCTTCTCCAGGGGATCTTCCTGATCCAGGGATTGAACCCAGGTCTCCCGCATTTTAGACAGACGCTTTACCGTCTGAGCCATCAGGGAAGGAGAAAAAAATTGAGAGACTCAAGTTTAATTCAAACTCATTTTGCACCAAACTTCCTGATAAGGCTTAATTATTTGCCCTGGTATGGGCACATAAGTGTTAGGAACAAAATAGTTTAGCCCAAGATAAAATATTCTGAATCCATATATGCTTGTTATTCACTGATTGACAATTTCATCTTTACATACCCTTTGTCTCTAGTAAAAATTTTGCCAGTCTATTTTGCCTGAAATTAACATCACCATCCTAGGTCTTCACATGTGGTGTGCCTTTTTCTTTACAAGATTTATTTATTTACCTTTCCTGGGGACTCAGAGGTTAAAGCGTCTGCCTGCAATGTGGGAGACCTGGGTTTGATTCCTGGGTTGGGAAGATCCCCTGGAGATGGAAATGGCAACCCACTCCAGTATTCTTGCCTGGAGAATCCCATGGATGGAGGAGCCTGGTAGGCTACAGTCCATGGGGTTGCAAAGATTGGACAAGACTGAGTGACAGTATTTATTTACTTAGTATTCATTTTGGCTGCACTGGGTCTTAGCTGTAGCTGTGGGATCTTCACTGTGGCATGCAGGCTTCTTAGTTGCTGCATACAAACTCTTAGTTGTGGCATGCTTGTGGGATCTAGTTCTCCAACCAGGGATCAAACCCAGGACCCTGCACTGGGAGCCTGCAGTCTTAGTCACTTGATCACCAGGGAAGTCTCATGGTCTGCCTTTTTCTAACTTTTCACTTTAAATCTATTTATGTGGACTTTCCTTTTTTTTTTTTTTTTTCCATTCTGCCAATCTCTGTCTTTTGACTAGTCTGCTTAGTACATTTATTTTTAATGTATTTATTGCTAAAGAAGGATTTAGGATTTATAGTTTCTATTTTTCTATGTGTCTTATGTCTTTTTGATCCTCTATTCCTCCATTACTGACTTTATTTGTGTTAAGTAAATACTTCTACAATGCTTTGTCTTATTGTTATACTATATATTTTAAATGGAGACAACTCTTAAAAATGGAAATTTTCCAACAAGTCAAATAATGACAATTATCTGGAGATGGTGCTTTAGGACAACTCCAGATCCATCTTTTCACACTTGCAAGGGTTACTAGGCTCCTGATTTTCATCACTTTAGTAGTTGTGACACTGTTGACTGTCAAAATTAACTATAGAACTGTGTGTGGGGGGTGATATGATCAGGACAAGATGAAATAAAACAAGACTAGCTGTCTCAAATAATGCTTGAATTTTGTCATGTTTTTAGTTAATTTTGAGATTTCAGAAAAAGTTGAATTTGACAGTATATACAAGTGTTCTCATTAATTTTAGGGACATATTTTCAGCAATCCTTAATCCATCACCCCAGAAGTTGCTTCCCTGAATATAATGTAATTCTCTGAATATATATTTAATTCAATTTAATTTGTGCTTGTATTGAAAATGGTATGTATGTGTCTACCAATATAGCTGATTATACATTAGATTGACTTCCTTCTTCACATCCATGCTACAAACCATACTGCAAGAGAAAATTCAGTTTTATTCACAAATGAGCTAAGGCTGCCAAAAGTTGAGTTGTGATTTGCACAGAGCATTGAAATTTGCCATAAAATGTGAATATCCTTAATATATCTAGAGAATATACCTAGAGAACTAATGTTGCATCTTTTTAACATTTTATGTGAAAAAATGGAATTATCTAAGTCTCATATTGTGTTTAACACTGATTATTATAGGACTGCATTTAATCAATAATTTGAATATAAATGTCATACATTTTTTTAACCTGAGAAAAAATATGTCTAATTTGGCCTGCTGGCTTTTCAACAAAAATGGTCCTTTTCAATTATTCACATAGTCAGTATTTATAATTGATATCTTTAATTCAAAGTATTGATAGTGAATTTTGGTATACTTTGAAGAAACTGAGCACATGAATGATTCATAACTGGGAAAAAATTCTTCAAAATCGAGTTGAGTTCCAATTCTTTTCTATAAACAATGACTGAAGGAAGATCTAATCAACCTAATTCTTTTTCCTGTCACAATCTTTTAGAGTTCAAAGAATTAAATGATAATGCCACAATACAACTCTTTATTCCTTGTTATTTTTGCAAATAATTTTCCTTAGCCTTGCAACTATAAAATGAAAAATAGTAATACAGTTGATAAATCTTATCTCCTTGAAGGAATAAATAATTCAAGAGTATATGAATTAATTGGAAAAAACCCCATTGTTCTATGTTTAATAAATAGCAATTGTAATAATATTGATATTATTTTTGATCAGTTTAATATCAAAAGTGGAGATATTACTTTGCTGACTAAGGTCCGTCTAGTCAAGGCTATGGTTTTTCCAGTAGTCATGTATGGATGTGAGAGTTGGACTGTGAAGAAGGCTGAGCGCCCAAGAATTGATGCGTTTGCACTGTGGTGTTGGAGAAGACTCTTGAGAGTCCCTTGGACTGCAAGGAGATCCAACCAGTCCATTCTGAAGATCAGCCCTGGGATTTCTTTGGAAGGAATGATGCTAAAGCTGAAGCTCCAGTACTTTGGCCACCTCATGAGAAGAGTTAACTCACTGGAAAAAAACTCTGGTGCTGGGAGGGATTGGGGGCAGGAGGAGAAGGGGATGACAAAGGATGAGATGGCTGGATGGCATCACTGACTCGATGGATGTGAGTCTGAGTGAACTCCGGGAGTTGCTGATGGACAGGGAGGCCTGGCGTGCTGCAATTCATGGGGTCACAAAGAGTCAGACACGACTGAGGGACTGAACTGAACTGAACTGAATACTTAAATATATAACATTTTGACACAAATTCTTTCCTGTAATTAAAAGTTTAAACAAATTAAAAATTAATTTTATATTTATTTTCATTGCAAAGAAATATGAAAGGAACAACTAAAGAACATTAATTATGAAATATTTATTCTGCATAGAATTGGAAACAAAAGATCAAATATTAAAGCAATGTACAAATAAAGGTAACCTTATTAAGATTTATAGGGAAAAAGGTAAATGCAATATTGCTATGATATTTAGATTTCACTGAATATATTTATATATTTTATTGAATATATTTAAAATAAATTGATTTTTAAAATATTGATTTCTCAGATAGCCTAGAAAGTAGTATCTTTAAATTTATTACAATTTCAATTTTCAATAAGAATTTCTAGTCATCTAAATATATGTCAAGTGGTATAAAGTTTCTTGAAATTGTTAGGATATTGAACATAAAATACTTGAAGATCAATAATTTAGAATACAAACAAGTCATAATTTCAATTAAAATTAATTTTTAAGACTAGGCAAAAGAAACTGAGCAAAGGATATTTTATAAATCATTAGCAGTTGAAAATCTACAAATATAGTAAAATATTCAAAGAAAAAATATATGAAAAGAAATATCTCCATCCTACATAAGATCCAAGTACTGTTGTAATACTGTAGTGCTTTCTTCAGCATTCTAATAAAAATGTAGACGTGTGTGTGTATTCCTGCTTCTAATCCTTTATTTACATAACATTTTTTTAATATTCCAAACTTTTTAGATTTTTCTCAGTATTTGACTGAGGAAATTGGATTTATAATTAACTTTCAAGGACAGAGAGTGGTTTTTCAATTAGACTCAGTGGTAAAAGAGAAGATAAAACCATCATGGGCACAACACTTTGTTCCTTGTACTTCATGGGAAAATATGGCACCATGGAAATTTAAAACCCCTGGAAATCTGAAGCCTAAAACCCTTATTTTATGAAGAATTTGTTCTCAGGAAGATTCAGCTCTCTACTTAAGGTCATACAACATGTTGACATCAAAATTGAGATTACAATCCAAGATTCTTGTCCAAACTTGTGATCTTTGAGAAGCTGTAGCAAAATTCTATTCCTTTTGCTAAATGCTATATAAACCAATATGGATTTACCAATAAATCTAAAATGCAGATACTTTAACATTTTAACAAAAAACTAAGAGTAATGGATTGTTTTGTCTCATGAATCTCTTGTGACTCTCTAATTATTCATTTATTCATGACTACTCCAGGACTGAGTTAGTCCTAATGACTGGAGTATAACACTGGTATTTAATCCCAGACCCTATGTACTTTGAACTGCATAGATCACATCTCCTTCAGGAAAAAGGAAGCCTAGAAGAACTCTTCCACCTGCTTTTCAGAAGATGAGCATTTATATATTGAATAGGGAGGTAGAGGTTAAATCAGCTGTATGTGTTATTGTGATTGTTTAACAAAAAAGATTGGTTTATGAGTCACAGCTCTCACTCATGGCAAGTCTGCCTCCAGAATGCATGGGAGGGTAGAGGAACCAGAAACTCCACAAAGCACACAGTTCTTCTAGATAAACAAGTTCAAGGGAAATAGGTGCGAACAGGGGATTGACTCTCTAAAACAATAGAGGATAAAGATCATGGCATCCGGTCCCATTACTTCATGGCAAATAGATGAGGAAACAATGGAAACAGTGAGAGATTTTATTTTGGGAGGCCCCCAAATCACTGCTGATGGTGACTGCAGCCATGAAATTAAAAGACAGTTGCTCCTTGGAAGAAAAGCTATGTACAACCTAAACAGCATGTTAAAAAGCAGAAACATTACTCTGCCAACAAAGGTCGTCTAGTCAAAGCTATGGTTTTTAGTAGTCATGTATGGATGTGAGAGTTGGACTATAAAGAAAGCTGAGTGCCAAAGAATTGATGCTTTTGAACTGTGGTGTTGGAGAAGACTCTTGAGAGTTCCTTGGAGTGCAAGGAGATCCAACCAGTCAATCCTAAAGGAAATCAGTTCTGAACATTCATTGGAAGGACTGATGCTGAAGCTGAAACTCCAACACTTTGGCCACCTGATCCAAAGAGCCTACTCATTGGAAAAGACCCTGATGCTGGGAAAGATTGAAGGCAGGAGAAGAAGGGGACGACAGAGGATGAGATGGTTGGATGGCATCACTGACTCAATGGACATGAGCTTGAGCAAGCTGCAGGAGTTGGTGATGGACAAGGAAGCCTGACATGCTTCAGTCCAAAGGGTTGCAAAGAGTCGGACATTATCAGAAGGGAAATGAATGATAGGTTATCTGATTTTTCCTTAAAGTGACATGGCTATGAATAAAGGGGTACTTATAAATTTGTGTACTACTCTTCTTTTGACTGTGGCATTCTCCTCTTTTTCAACCACCATTATCACTACATTTCTTTTATAGAGGAAGGGAATTTCCCAGGATATCTTTGAAACCCACATTACACACTGGGATATTTGGGGCTCTCTCTCCTGCATCATCTATTTTCTCATCTAAATTCTAGGTCAAGATAGAATTGTTAAAGATTTTATTTTAACCTCAAATAAGAAGGAATCAAAGACGAAGTTACTGCACATTTTGAGGGCACTATACACTTACAGTATACATTTCTCTTAGGTTTTTCTAAAAGGAAGAAATTATAGTAAAATCAACAAATGCAATTTTTCAGTTAAATTTAAAATCCATCATTTTTTTCAAAATAAGAAAATCACATCCTTAAGTTTTAAAAGCAAGCATGTTGCAACTCAAATTTTGACTGGGCAAAATATGAAACAAAAGCTACTTATGAACACTATCATAAATTTGCTTTTTCAAAAGCAATACAGCAAAGACAAAGTTTATAAGTATTTAACCTTGGCCATGTAAAAAATAAAAATTAATAGAGAAACCTCAATTAGATAGAGGGATCAGAGGTAGGAGCTCCTATGCCCTGCATTGCCAGCAGAGCCCAATAGGAAAAAGAAAGACTCCTCTTCTTTCCACGCAAGGACTCACTCAATAAAGAGCTGTGGACTTTTTGTTTACTACAGCCCACCCAACTTCCTTTTCCTCTCCTCCCCTTGTGTGGGGACTTGCACAAGGCTTACCAGTATGCAGACCCTGAATTGAAATTTTCTGCTAATGTTAAATACTCTCATTTTTGCTGGAAAAATGTCTGGCAGTCTATTTATTTTAGGTCAACATTTTGGTAGCTCAGACAGGAGCCAGAGAAGATGCCTAATGGCTCTGGGCTGGTGAGTAAACAAGTGTGGTACTCACACCTGAGCCCATTGTTACTGCTTTTCTTGCCAGTTCTGAAGTTTAAAGGTGTCTTTCTCCTGGATCTGAGTTCATATCCTCATTGCATTTTAAGCTTCCCAGATTTTATTCAGGACCTCTATTAAGATATTTGTCTTTTAGTATGCAAGAACTCTTTTGGCACTATGGTCTGATTTTGAGATCACACTGTTTCAACCAAAGCTGGCTGAGAAGTCATTGACCCATCCCTTCAAGAACAGGGGCTCCTTCACTGAAACTGTGCACATTTAGCCATTGACCCATTTCTTTGGAATAGGGACTATTTTCTGAAAACTAGCTAGAAAAACCTTTGGCCTGGTTCCTACAGGACCAAGCTGTTTTCTTAGAACTGCCTGGTATTAGCTAGCACACTGTTTGAATTGAGTCATTTGAGGTGTGAATTGTTTAAAAATTCTTCCTTTATCATCGAGAAAAATCCAAGAGTGAAATCTCAGTTATCTAAATATTCTGAGAGCATTTCTCTGCCTTCTCCTAACACATACATACTAGGATTCTGGTTAATTTTAAGTTTAAAAACTGAGGTTCTTCCTTATGTGTTTTTCTAACTAAATGAACTGATCAAAGGCAATTAAGAATATCAATGGCCATTATTGGGAAACTTTTGAAATTCTCAGACTTAATTTTCTTAAAATCAAATTGGATGATAATAGCTCAAACATTTCCAGAACTGAGTGGAATGCTTATTTTGATTGACATTTTGAGGCTTCCCAGTGTTATCAGGAGTCTAAGATTGCTTCTTTGCAAAATAGGATTTTAAGGTTCAGTTCAGTTCAGTTCAGTTCAGTCGGTCAGTCGTGTCCGACTCTTTGCGACCCCACAAATCACAGCACAGCACAGCCTCCCTGTCCATCACCAACTCCCAGAGTTCACTCAAACTCATGTCCATCAAGTCGGTGATGTCATCCAGTCATCTCATCCTCTGTCTTCCCCTTCTCCTCCTGTCTCCAATCCCTCCCAGCATCAGGGTCTTTTCTAATGAGTCAACTCTTTGCATGAGGTGGCCAAAGTACTGGAGTTTCAGCTTCAGCATCAGTCCTTCCAATGAACACCCAGGGCTGATCTCCTTTAGGATGGACTGGTTGGATCTCCTTGCAGTCCTAGGGACTCTCAAGAGTCTTCTCCAACACCACAGTTCAAAAGCATGGGGCATTAAATGATCAAATTAAGATAAACTGACTCCCGAAGCCTCAGGCTCTTCCTTGGCTTCTTCATTTCAAGCTCTGTTCCCAGTGCCGTTTTATCTCTCCCCCTCAGTTCTTTGTGGCCAGACTCTGCCTCTGGCACCACTTCCCTCTTTCCCTGTTACACTACCCGACCTCTTTATAACCTCGGTTCCCTCAATTCTTTCACTGACCTTCCCCTGTTTTCAGAATTTCTCCTTTTTTTTTTTACCTTTTCTCCAAACTTATCAGAACCTATTCCTATAAAATTAAGACTTCTGAGTATCTGGAGGCCAAACTCTTAATTTCCTATATTCCTTAAAGCTGAACTTGGTGCCATATTCAAAGATTTTCCCAAATTAATCAAAGATCCTAATAGATTTGCTGAGGAATTTAATATAGTCATCCAAATGTATCATCCTGGTTTCTTTGACTCACATCAGCTAGTTCTTATACTTGTTGGTGAAGGCTAGACCCAAAATTGGAGGAAAACCACCGACTGGGAAAATTCTAGAAGGTTTCTAGAACTACAACCTGGAGATCAGCCTAACAATTGATCATACGATCAGACTTGAGTAATTGCCGGGTGATTTTTCAAGCAATTCCTTGGGATTCTCCAAAGGCTGTTAATTGGACAAAACGCAGTCTTGCACACAGAAATCTGATGAATCTTTTCACAGCTATTGTAATTGACTTCAGATTATTTCTAAAGAAAATTCTGATCTTCCTTTAGATGTTGATTTCTACTAGCATAGGTTTTAACTCTATTTTTAAATGGGTTGAACTTAGACCTTTCTTTTCTAGTAAAAAGGATTTGTATGAAATGGGAAATTATGTCTGTTCCAGTTTCAGTTAACCTAGCAAATCACATCTCTCCTACTCTAGTTGAGTCACCTAAAGGTATGATCACCAGAATTCTTAATCTTCAACTCTAGCAAATGAAGTCACCTAAATGAAAGCAAAACCCTCCTAGTTTCTGCTATTTCAAAAAAAGAGATGGGACATTGGAAGAGATTGCTACAAATTTAAGTGCTTCAAGCACCTGATGAAGTACAAAATAAAATTCATATTTTATAGTAAGACAAGAAAAATTTAAACATAAGAATTCTTCTCTGACCCTTGACTTCCTCTCTAGCCCCATTGGGCATTGTATATCTGCATTACGCATTGACCAACTCCTCCTGTCGGCAGGAATACTGGCTCAATCCTAAAGATCAATATACTCTTAGCATTAGCACGACAACTCCTTAAAAGATAACGTTCCTTCTTGATCTTGGCCCACTATGATGGTGCTTAGGTCTAGATAATGTGAAATGTCAATGATACGTCATTTGATGTACAGCTTTGTTTCAAAAACCTTAACATAAACTGTGTCTTGACTTCTGACAGGTGGAACAGTTTTCAGAGCTTTCTGAGATGTTCTTCCTGGATTATAATCCTCAGATTTGGCTCAAATATAATTTTCTAATTCTATTTTAGACAGACCGATTAATTTCTCATCAACACAGGCTTTCCAACATCCTTCCAGTTCTCAGTGAGGGAGCTCTGAAGGACTACAGGAGATCTTCCCAATTCTTCCTCTAAGCTTGGAGAAGCATTTCTCCAGATTGGGGATGAATTTCTCCCAGTACTAGTTGACACTAGAGTGATACTCTTGGTACTTAATTCCACTACTATAAAACACACCCACCTTGAAGTAATCAGACAGTTCAAATAGTGAGGCTCTCTGATGAATCTTAAAGAGATTTCTATCTTTGAACTCATTTCCTTTTATTTAGGTCCTTTGAGAGGTGCACATATTTTTCTCCATAGTTCCTCTATCCCATCCATTTACTCGGCCTAGACAATTTAGAGAAGTATCATGCTGCATATATATCTTTTTTTACCTTCAAAGTAAAGAGGTATTTATAGAATTTGACAGTAGTCATCAAAGTTACCAACTAGGTAAATTAAATGACCCTTTGACCTCCCTGTTATGTCTGATGGTACTAGAGCTGACTGAAAACATTGATTTTTTGTCCCTATTGAATCAGCTACCATCCTCCTTATGGGAAAAATCTACAGCTAATATTGGCAAAATTCACAGTGAACTTTCTGTCAAGATTCAAATAAAAATTTTAAAGCATCTCCATTGAATTAATCAATATCCTATAAGTAACAAAGCCCTTCGATGCATAAGGCTCATAGACTACAAGTCTCAAGGCCTTATTATCTCTTGTATTGATATCAGCTCTTGTAACACTCCTGTCTACCAAGGAGACAACCTAAGGGCCTGGGTGGAGGTTTGTTCAGAGTCCCTGAGCAATAAACAACCTTACTATTCCTCACACTCTACATTCCTAGCCCTCTTATGTTTCTAACATCCATTCCCACTGGAAGTAAATTCTTTACTGTAATTGATTTATGCACTGCAATCTTTAGTATTCCAATTGATGGAGCTAGCCAATACCTTTTTGCCTTCACTTGGGAAGAAAAACAATTCACCTAGACAGTAATGCCTCAGAGTTTACTGAGAGTCCTTGTTATTTCTCATAAATCCTGAAGGCTGATCTGGGTGATATAAATTTCACCCAGCAATACATTCACACTCCTGCTTTGTGGCAGTATGTGGATGATTTGCTTCATTGATTTCCTTCTCAAGCCTCTTCACAGAAAGTCAGCATCCATTTCCTAATACTTTTAGACTTAAAGGGGCATAAAATGGCCAAAGAAAAAATTGCAGTTTGCCCAAACCTAGGTTTGATGTTTAGAGTGTCTAATATCCGAACAAGGTCTACATCTTACTCCGTCTGGGCTTCAAGGTATTCTGTTTCTCCAAAGCCAAAACTAAGTATCAACGTGAGGTTTTCTTGAGCTAGTTGCCAAAATTGGATTCTAAATTTCTCTCTTACAGCCAAATCTCTGAATGTTTTGCTAAACAGTGACAACCGAACCCAAATTTGTCAGAAAAGCCAGACAACATAGCTTTTAAGGTCTTAGAGTTTGATGAACTCACCTGCTTTGGGGTATCCTGAATATCAGCTTACCTTTTTCCATTTTGTACAAGAATCACTTGGCGAAGTAGCAGGCTCAGGACCAGGCCACTGCAATAAAATGAATATCACAATAAAGTAAGTCACACAAATGTTTTGGTTTCCCAGTACATATAAAAGTTATGTACACATACACTATAGTCTATCAAGTGTGAGACAGCATTAGGTCTAAAAAAGAGGGAGAGGGTGAGATGATCTGGGAGAATGGCATTGAAACATGTATAATATCATGTAAGAATCGAATCGCCAGTCTATGTCCGATGCAGGATACGGCATGCTTGGGGCTGGTACACGGGGATGACCCAGAGAGATGTGGGGAGGGGGGTGGGAGGGGGGTTCATGTTTGGGAACACATGTACACCCATGGTGGATTCATGTCAATGTATGGCAAAACCAATACAGAATTGTAAAGTAAAATAAAAAATAAATAAATACTAAATAAATAAATAAATAAATAAAAATAAAAAGCAGGATTGCATTTAAAAAAAAAGACAACATATATACCTGAATTTAAAAATTATGTTATTGCTAAAACTATTCAATTACAATAGTAATGTCACTGATTATAGATCACCATAACAAATTAATGATAATAATAATAAATTCTAAAATATTGAGAGGATTACCAAAATGTTACACAGGGACAAATAGTGAGCAAATGCTACTGGAAAAATGGTACCAACAGATTTGCTTGACACAAGGTTGCCACAAACCTTCAATTTGTAAAAGAAAACAAAAACATAGTATCTGTGAAGTGTAATAGACTGAAGTGGAATATAATGAGGTGCGCTTTTATATGAAAACGGAGGGAATACCTTCAGCATTCTCACCCAAAAACATGGGGACCACTATTGACCCGTATAGTATTAAAGCTAGCAACTGGACTCTATGAGGTGTGTATAACCCTCTTGCCTTACAGCCATAATGGTCAATGCCCTTTTGGTTAAGACCACTGAGAAAATCATTGTGGGATCACGTTTAACCATCGTTGTACCTCATGCAGTAGGAGCCCTCCCAAATTCTTATCCCATGCAATGTTTCTTGGTCATTACCTCACCTCCTAGTCCTTTTGTAAACTACTTATCACACAACTGTTTCCTTTTGTAATAACCTTAGCACTGCTACTTTTCCCACCTCCATCAGTGATGAAGTTCCTCATGACTGCTTAACGCTGAGGATCACCTCCTGACTCCTCATGATGGTCTGCAGATTATTTGAGTAACGCTGACTTCTCCTAGTTCACTGACAGTTCTTATTTAAAAGTTGGTATTACAAATATTTTACTGAATTTTACTGCAACTCCTTTTGATGTTGTTTAGGACACTTCAGCCAATAGGCTGAATTTTATACTCTTCCACAAGCTTGTACTTTACCAAAGATAAAACTGCCAATATGTACACTGATAATCGACATGCTTTTGGAGTAGCTCACGATTTTGGAATATCATAGACTCAAATGGCTTCCTTATTGCCAGTGGAATTATAATTTAAAATAGTCCCCATGATCAGAAATTTTCACATACAATAATTTCACTTGCTACTTCAGCTATCCTTAAAATTCTGGGGCACTAAAACTTGACCCTCTGGAAGCAAAGGGAAACTACTTTGCCCATATCTCCACAAGGAATGAGGTTGCTAAAGAGACCAACAGTCGCCAAATTTCTGTCAATGGTCTAAAGCGATATTTCCTAAAATGACAATTTTAAAAAACTGACCAGAGAAACCAAACAGTTGGTCTCAGAACAGGAAAAACATGATTGGAAATTCAGCAATTCTTGGTTTGATAAAAAGATAAAGGTATGGTTTGCACCAAATAACAACCCAGTTCTACCAGAGACTCTAAAATTCCTTCTTACCACTGGACATGTATTAGGACATTGGTCAACTGACAAAATGATAGCCTTCATGAATCAATATTGGTGGAGAATCATTAACAAGGCCACAGAAACTGCCTACCTACTCATCCCTCTTGTTTGAAACTCAGCCCAGAAAAACTTGTTTGTACCGCTCCCAGGCATTTTTAACTGCCTAATGAACAATTCAAGGTCTGTCAAATGGATTTTGTACAATTTCCTATGTGTCACAGATATAAATATATTTAATCATGGTCTGTGTGTTTTCATACTGGCCTGAAACCTACCCTTGTAGACAGGTTACTGCTTCCTGCTTCTTCTGTGGCTCAAGGTTTTTTTTTTTTTGAAAAGAATATTTCTACATGGGAAACTCCTCTCAACTTTCATAGTGATTGAGGAAGCCATTTTACTGGCCTACTTAGACAAGTCTGTGTTGTTTTACTGGTTTTACAACATTTTCACTGCACTGCTGCTGCTGCTGCTGCTAAGTAGCTTCAGTCGTGAACGACTCTGCGACCCCATAGATGGCAGCCCATCAGGCTCACTAACAACCTTCAATCCTCTGGTTTAGCTGAATGCACGAATGACATTAAGACGCTAATGGAAAAATTTGTAGAGGTACTCCAAATACCTTGGTCAGAAGCATTGTCATTTTTCCTTCTAAATCTCAGATCCACCATTTTTTTTTTGGAACTTATAAAATCTCACCCTTTGAGGTAGTCATGGGATAGCCAAAGGACTTGAATTCTACTTTATTTTTTTGACCTATGACTGATAGATATTTCCATCTCAATACAGCAAAGGTCTAACTTCTTCTATGAAAGACAATTATGTTTTGGCAGAGCAATCTTCTCACAATGCACTCTTGGGAGATAAAGACCTCATGTATCAGACCTTGCTGGAGATTTTGTCTATTGGAGTGGACACTTCCAGGAGAACTCTCTTCAAGGTCACTGGAGAAGCCCCTATCAGCCCCTAACAAATCGCTGCTAAACTTCAAGCAATAAACACTTGGATTCAAATGACACATCTAAAGAAAGTGCCAGACCCTGACTGAACATAAATATCATCAGGTGACCTAAAAGTTAAAAAAAAAAACAATTCCCAGAATTGAAGCAGGTGACATCTGATGGGACAGCTTTCCCAGGGTTTCCAAACCAGGTCTATTGGAAGTTTGTCATCAAAATTTGAGGATGACATAGCTTTTCAAGTGATAGCCAATATCTCTGATCTTGGTAACACAAGAACTTTATCTCCTGAGAGTTCAGCCTCCTATTCTTCCGTGTTACTTGAATGTGACCTCCATTGGTTTTCAGTCTGGATACTTTCCCTTTAATATGAGACACTACACCCAAAAAATGTTCTTCCTGGCTTTGAGGGGCAAAAATCCACTAACACTAGAAAAACATGACTTGATTACTGATCCTTTCAGAGAAAGTGCTTGATCATAAGGGGGGAATATAAAAAAAACAATTAATAAAGAGAAATTTCAATTAAATAGAGTTAGGTGACCAGAAGGGAACTCTCACACCCTGGGATATTAGCAGAGCCCGAAAGGAAAAAGACAGTAAGTCCCCTACATATGAACCTTCAAGTTGGGAATTTTGAAAGATGTAAACGTGCATTCCATGAACATCAGGCATGCATGAAACTGCAACTTGCCCCCCATCTCCTACTTCTGATGATGCTTCAGCCCTATCATCTCCTACCTCCTCTCCTTCCTCCAGTCAGTAACTCTTCTTGCCTGTTCACTCGATCCCAGCCCCTGCATGCCAGCCGTTTACTGTACTACTGTGCTTTTCAAGGTATTGTACTGCAAGATAAAAAATATTTTTCTTTATTTTTTGTGTCAGTTTGATTTTTATGTATTATTTGAAAAGTATTATCAACCTGTTAAAGTACAGTACTATATAACCGATTGTGTCAGCTTGGTACCTAGGCTGACTGTTAGACTTATGAACAAACTGATACACAAATATGCTCTCAGAATGGAACTCGTTCATATGGAGGGGACTTACTGGGCTTCTTTACTCCAAGGACTCAGTCAATGAAAAGCCATGGACTTTTGGTTGACTGTAGCCCTCCCAACTTCTTTTCCACTCTTTTAAAGCATCCTTCCTCTCTTGTCAGGTGGGGACTTACACACTGCTCACCATAATTGCAAACCTCAAATTTCAGTTCTCTGCTGATCCATCTTCACTGGAGAAATATCTGGCAGTCTATTTGTTTTAGATAAAGAACCAGCTGATAGGAAAACATTTTATTGAAAGTATTTTATCCTTATGAATTTCCTGTTTATTAATCAGATGCATTTGTGTAAAATTGTTTTCTTATGCTTTCATTAAAATTTTGTCAAAGTTGGACAATAAATTCAGTAACAAATGACATAACTAACAACAGGAAAGTGCTTCAAAAGTAAAACCAGGCCCTGGAAAGGCAGTACTTTTCAGACAGCATAAAGATTCTTTCTCTGACTTGTGTTTCTGGCTTTTGCTTTGAAATGACGTGATATTGTGTGTTTAATTCCTCCAGCCATCTGCTTTCCAACTGATTCTGATGTGTCTCTATATCAGAAATAAAGGATTGGTTGAAAATCTTCCCTCCAGTGAATGAAATGAGAAATGAATATTTTGAAGAACTGTTTCACATAGGATATGTTTTTGCATGAAGAAAACACCATCTAGAGTTGAATGTAAGACATGTTGTGGGATTGAGAGAAAGTGCCAGGCTCCATTTTCCAAGGTAACCATTCTTCAAAAGAAAGCTAATGGAAATGATAAAATGAAAGGTTAAACAAAATTATATACTGTTGTAAATTATTATACTGTTGTAACCAGCTGCTAGTAAATAGCTGAATTAAAAGAGCATGTGTGAAGATGCTTTTAAAGCAGATTTTCTATCTGGTTATGGAAAGTTGGTCATGTGGATAAGCTTTGAAATCTGACTGATTAAAATTTGTGTTCTGACTCAACCACCTACTTACTAGCTTTATGGCTTACCAAATGAATAACATTTTACTGAAGCTACTTTGAAATTTTTCAAATAAAAACTGGGGGAGAGAGTTACTAACATTAAAATTTTGTTCAAAAAATTTTGTATCTTAACTCTTTCTTGCTTTATTTTTAGATATTCCTGCAAGAACATGATGTAAGAGGTGAGGAAGACATAAAGAGGAATTGTTCTTCCTGAAATGGGATGTAAGAAATTAATAGCAGGTGCCCTGGAATATGAACAAATGGCCCCTGGAGGCCCAGTATGAAGCAGCTTTTTTACTAAAAGGCTAACTTGCCCGTTATTGATTTCCTCCAAGGGAGTTAACACATTTTCACTCCACAGGTATTCCCTTGTTTGTGTTGCTGTTATTTTCTTATCTATTTTTAATTTATTTTCCTATGATAAAATTTAGAGGATCGAGCATCCCTTTGCTCAGTAGAAACTCCTATAGTGAAGTGAAAAGCTTTCTGCAGCTCTAAATGTCACATGCTCTCCCACCATGATGTTGTTTATTACTAGATAAAAGTTTGTAGCTTATCGTCCTAGCACAATGCAAAGGACCACTATTTATCCCATCCCATTTAGGCTACCCTGGTGACTCAGACAGTAAAGAATCTGCCTTCAATGCACGAGATACATGCTTGACCCCTGGGTTGGGAAGATCCCCTGGAAGAGAAAATGGCAACCCACTCCAGTAGTCTTGCCTGGAGAATTCCATGAATAAAGGAGCCTGGTGGGCTACAGTCCATGGGGTTGCAAAGGGTAGGACATGACTAAGTGACTTTCATGCTTTACATCCCATTTTTATTCTATGACCATACAAAGTGTATCCTTTTACACAGAACTATTGAAGAATATATTAACATCTGCCAGGATTTTTGCAAGCAGTCAGCTTCATAACTCTATTTGTATCTTAAAAGCATATTTACCAGATGTTATTTATAAACATGGCCATCATTAAACTTCATGAGAAATGATTCCGGAGGATAAATAACATGTTGAAATTCATTATTACCCTTCCTGTGGAAGGCTTGGGGTCCATCTGAGGTTTCTCAATGGAAAAATTTAGTTATGTTTCCTCCAATGCTTTAACTGCTGCTGCTAGTGTTGTTGCCAGCATCCTGGAGGAAAAATAAATATAGCATTTCAATTATCATTAATGTTTTAATATTGGTAAAGGTCATGATGCATTTTTATAGGCTATTAATTGAAATGTTGCAAATGTCTCAGCTTAGGGATTCTCTCTAGAGATAAATAGGAGCAAAATATAATTCAACAGTTTTTATAATTTAACATTTTACTGTAAACACAACTGCCAATCCCAATAGATGCAATATTAAAACTCTGACAAGAGCTCATATCTTATCAATCTTATTTGTCTAATTAGCCCAAATAGTTATCCAATTCTTTTCTTTTAGGAAAGCAGGTGCTTTCATAAACATTTTTTTTTTTTAGTTTGGTTTATTGATTTTATTTCATTGATTAGAACTTTTAATAGCCATTTCTTCCCTGGTGGCTTAGAGGGTAAAGCGTCTGCCTGCAATGCAGGAGAACTGGGTTCGATCCCTGGGTCGGGAAGATCTCCTGGGGAAGGAAATGGCAGCCCACTCCAGTATTCTTGCCTGGAGAATCCCATGGACGGAGGACCCTGGTGGACTACAGTCCACAGGGTCGCAAAGAGTCGGATACGACTGAGCGACTTCACTTTGTTTTTCCTCATTTTCAGTATGAACTCAATATGAACAAAATATTTGAGTAAAACATTTTCAAGAATTAAAGACAATTAAACTGAGGCAACTCACTCAGGAAAATGTTGCCTGGAAGATTCCATGGACAGAGAATCCCCACCGGCCAGCTAGTTGCACGGACTGAAGCAACAGAGCACGCACGCATGCCCAGTCGCTCAGTCACGTCAGACTCTGCTCTCTCATGAACTCTAGGCCGCCAGGCTCCTCTGTCCACGGGATTCTCCAGTCCAGAATACTGCAGTGGGTTGCCATAACCTCCTCCAGGGAATCTTCCTGACCCAGGGATGGAACCCACATCTCTTATGTCTCCTGCAGTGCAGGTGGATTTATCTCTGAGCCAGCCGGGGAAGCCGGAGAGACTGAGTATACGTGCACGCAAATTGAGGTATTGTTTTTAATACATTATTTTGATAAAACATGAAAGTGACTCATAAAGTGACTCATTCTGAAATATGTCCACATGGCAGTAGAGACTTCAGAATGGAGAGTGAAAGAGAGAGACTTCATAATGTTGTCACTGTCTTTAGATGGCTGGTTTTATAATTCACCTCCATGTTTGATATTTTTACCTGTATTTTACAATATGTTAAATATGATTCTATTATTCTATGAAAAGGTGGTTTGAGAGCAGTTCTTTCTTGTGAACTTTTTTCCTAGTCTATAGCAATATTAATACAAAAATTGAAATTAAATATAAGATGTTATTATAGAAATTAAAAGACCCTGATGCTGGCAAAGATCGAAGGCTACAGAAGAGGATGGCAGAGGATAAGATGGGAGATAGCCTCATCGACTCAACAGACATGAATTTGGGCAAACTCTGGGAGACAACGTTGGACAGGAAAGCCTGGCATGCTGCGGTGCACGGAGTCACAAAGAGTTGGACGTGACTTAGTGATTGAACAATGGCAATACAGAAATTTCACAGAATAATTTTTGTCTGTTGACTGTAAATGGACTTGTATTTTTACCCTTTTTATTATCATTTCTCTTGAGATTAATTTTGTTGTATTTTACAAAGATATTGTTCCATGATAGATTAATGATGATGGAAATAAACTTGCTCTTTTACCACCAATGGTTGAAGAAATACTGTCTAGAAGATATTTGAAATGTGAACCAACATAGAGTTAATTTCAGTTTCCTTCTATCTGCTGGAAAAATGTCTTAATATGCCAATTTCCTCAGAAGGGTAACAGTCACATCTTCTCTGCCTTTAAGTAGATCACAACCAAAAGGAGATCAAGAAGCCTAGGGATCAGTAAGTCCTTCAGTCACCCTCAGGCAGCAATGCAAAGTGTATTTCCTTAATGGTGATAAAGAGATCCCTGCCCAGACTGTCGAGTTTATGTTCAAAGTGAAATGCAGAAATGACACATGGAGTGTCAACCCAAGGCAGTTGCAGAACAAAGACAGACCTCTCGAATTTAAGGCTTTCCTCGTTTTTGTTTTCTTGGGTGCTGATGCTAACACAATATCCCTTGTATTTCTCTGGACTTTCTTTAGTACACAGACATTCATTTAGTTAACTGACTTGGCAAAAAAAATAAGGAAAGTACGCTCAGTGCAGTTCAGTTCAGTTCAGTTCAGTCGCTCAGTCGTGTCTGACTCTTTGCGACCCCATGAATCAGAGCACGCCAGGCCTCCCTGTCCATCACCAACTCCTGGAGTTCACTCAGACTCACGTCCATCGAGTCAGTGATGCCATCCAGCCATCTCATCCTCTGTCATCCCCTTCTCCTTCTGCCCCCAATCCCTCCCAGCATCAGAGTCTTTTCCAATGA
Organism: Oryx dammah; assembly: GCF_014754425.2. Taxonomy (NCBI): domain Eukaryota; kingdom Metazoa; phylum Chordata; class Mammalia; order Artiodactyla; family Bovidae; genus Oryx; species Oryx dammah. Next base: position 61,418,339 of record NW_024070203.1, read on the forward strand.
GTCAACTCTTCGCATGAGGTGGCCGAAGTACTGGAGTTTCAGCTTTAGCATCATTCCTTCCAAAGAAATCCCAGAGCTGATCTCCCTCAGAATGGACTGGTTGGATCTCCTTGCAGTCCAAGGGACTCTCAAGAGTCTTCTCCAACACCACAGTCAAACGCATCAATTCTTGGGCACTCAGCCTTCTTCACAGTCCAACTCTCACATCCATACATGATTACAGGAAAAACCATAGCCTTGACTAGACAGACTTGGCTTTGGTGGAGCAGTCATTCTAGCATTAAATGAAGAAAACTTGAAGGAGTCAAATATGACTCAGAATTCCAGGTTTGAGACTGAATTACTCTAGCCGACTTAAACTGCAAAATATTATTGGTCAGCAGATAAATAAAGGAACGTCAGGAGTAAGATGACAGGTATGTGAGAGACTGTATCTGGAAAACACAGAATAAAATTATTAAATATCTTCTTATTTAATTTCAATCTCATTTCCCCTTCAGTCTATTTACCAAAACAGGTAAAAACAACCTGCTTACCAGATTCTTTCTTCTTTTAAGGACTATAGCTTTTTGAATTAAGCTTAAGTCTTTGATATGAGATATAAGTCCCTTAACTGGGTTCCTGTCAATCTCCCCCACCATCTCTCACTCCCCTCCATACAACCTGTCATCGCCTCTCCTTCCCCTTTTCACTATATACACATCTTTGCTTTGAACTTTATTAACTACTTGCACCTCCAGAATAATACATGCCTTCTTATCGACTGGGTGTTAGTACCTTACCAATTCTTATTTTTTGCTCATGTGCAAGTCCCTTGTGAGTAGGCATGTCCTGCTTCATATCTTCTGTATTCTATGATCTTGGCTTCAGAAATTACTTTTTTTCTAGCATATTTTGGGTCCCACAACAAGGAAAAGACAAGGTGGAATTACATGGTGATTTATAAAAACTTGCCTGTCATTCTTATCCACATTTTATTGCAAAATTTAGCCAAATAGCCAAGGTTATTGGGTTAAGAAGGGGTCTCAAGAAAGGGCCAGTACAGGAGGCAACAGCTACTTGTAAACAATACTGCAATCAATCATATCATCCTTCAATATTTAATGTTCTGTTTTACCACTGTCTGCTTGCCTGTCATACCCTCTGAGTCTGTAATGGACATATCAGTGTCTGTTTCTTTCCTGTTAGCTTGGAGATGATTACAAATCTGACTGTATTTTGATAATTGGTATACATTCAACACTCAAAATATCTGTAAGTGAAAGAGAGAAGTAAAGAAGGAAGGGAGGAGGAAAGTTAGGTTAGGAATAGAAATAACTGTAAAATATTTGTAGCATGTATCCCATTTAAGGGAAAAGTCAAGCTTCTAGAAATCAACAGCTTATTTATTGATTATTTGAGAAACAGAACATATAAATATCTGAAAATATATGTTGAATTCAAATATTATACTTAGGATATTTTTATCATATAATTTTTAAAAGACTCAATTTTCTTTGAGGATCAGTGGAGTCTTTCTTTTCTCTCTCTCTCAGTCTCTCTCTCTCCCCTACTCTCTCTCCATGGGTAATATAATATATTTAAAAGTATTGCCTTTGGAATGAATTGGCACTGATTATATATATCTATAAATATATAATATATATATTTATAATATGTTTATAAAATACAAATATATATATTTAATATATATATCCACTATATTCACCTGTTATTCTCTTTAATATTAAGCTGATTAGCCATATATATTATATATATTTAAATATATTTTAAATATATAAAATATAAATATATAAACATATATTTAAATACATTTATATATAAAGCGCCGAAGAATTGATGCTTTTGAACTGTGATGTTGGAGAAGACTCTTGAGAGTCCCTTGCACTGCAAGGAGATCCAACCAGTCCATTCTAAAGGAGATCAACCCTGGGATTTCTTTGGAAGGAATGATGCTAAAGCTGAAACTCCAGTACTTTGGCCACCTCATGCGAAGAGTTGACTCATTGGAAAAGACCCTGATGCTGGGAGGGATTGGGGGCAGGAGAAGAAGGGGACGACCGAGGATGAGATGGCTGGATGGCATCACTGACTTGATGGATGTGAGTCTGAGTGAACTCCAGGAGTTGGTGATGGACAGGGAGGCCTGGCGTGCTGCGATTCATGGGGTCGCAAAGAGTCGGACACAACTGAGCAACTGAACTGAACTGAACTGATATATATATTATATACATATCCACTATATTCACCTGTTGTTCTCTTTAATATTAAGGTGAAGGAAATGGCAATCCACTCCAGTATTCTTGCCTGGAGAATCCCAGGGACAGAGGAGCCTGGTGGGCTGCTGTCTATGGGGTCACACAGGGTCAGAAACGACTGAAGTGACTTAGTAGCAGCAGCTTTATATACATATATATTATATAATATATGTATATATACATACATATATATTTATATATATATATCCACCATATTCACTTGTTATTCTCTTTAATATTAAGGTGATTAGCAAATAATTCTTTATCCTGCTTTCTGAAATTCTGTGGCTATTTGACGAAATTTCCTCTTTTTTTTTCTTCTCTGCACCAGAAACTGTTTATTATGTCCAAGCTTCCTCTTTCATCCCCTCTGTTTCAAAAACACATCTCTACTTCAGAAAGCTAACTCCTCTATCAGGTCAACTGAAAAAAAAATTTTTTCTCTGCAACTTCCCACCATCAATTATTGTCTCTATTTTCTGTCTTTAATTTTATGCTTTCTGCTCTATCATCTATGAACACACGTACACAGTTTTCAATTTAAGTAACAAACAAATAGATCAAGCTTTCTCAGATTTTGCATCTAACAAAAGTAAAGTTTATCTCACATAGTATGAAAGCAAAATGTATGTGAATCTTCTCCATAGTCAAAATATCCACTTATTTATGTGCTTCTTCTCTCACTAACTAGGCTTTTTTCTGCTTCTCTAAGATACTAACAAAATTAGCAAGCTTAATAACAACTATTTTTTTTACTTCCATTTTTAACCTCCTTAAATTCTAGAGTATAAGGCTAATTTCTTCTGCCCCGTCCATGAGAAACTTCTTATGATGGAAAAAATTAACAGATTTTTTAAAAAAATTTTGGAATGAAAGCCATTACATAGTCAGATTTGTAATCATCTCCAAGCCAACAGGAAAGAAACAGACACTGATATGTCCATTACAGACTCAGAGGGTATGACAGAGGCAAGCAGACAGTGGTAGAGCAGAACATTAAATATTGAAGGATGATATGATCGATTGCAGTATTGTTTACAAATAGCTGTTGCCTCCCGTACTGGCCCTTTCTTGAGACCCCATCTTTAAAAAATATAGGAACTGGAAAACTGACTTGGTATCTCATTTATGCTCCAGTAGTGACCCTATGTTGATTGTTTTTATTCTCTGATAAGAACAGGTAATAGTAATACTCTTACTCAATATTTGCTCAAATTGTATTCCTGTACTTCTATGGTACTTTATGTAATGATAACATTTAATAGTACATGCTAAGTCACTTCAATTGTGTCTGACTCTTTGTGACCCTAACTGTAACCTGCCAGGCTCCTCTGTCCATGGGCTTTTCCAGGCAAGAATGGGTTGCCATTTCCTTCTCCAGGGAAACTTCCCACCCAAGGATTGAACCCGGGTCTTTTATGTCTCCTGCATTGGCAGCCGTCTTCTTTACCTCTAGTGCCACCGGGGAAGCCCCAAATTTAATAGAGTTTATAATTTAAATGATGTCTTTCATTCTGGTACTCTGAGAATAGCTTGTAATGGGATGGTCCTATTTTTATTTCTCATATACTAAGGAAAAATATAGTAAATATGAATAAATAAACTCAGTATATTTAAGTAATGCTTATTTCAAATTTCATTCTTTTTCATTAGAATTAGGATCTAGTACTAATATACTCAATAAGTTGCATAACATTGAGCCTTTAGTTTTGTTTGGCATCTTCTAAACTCTTTTTGGAACTTCCCTGGTGGCTCAGATGGTAAAGCATCTGCCTACAATGTGGGAGACCCAGGTTCGATCCCTGGGTTGGGAAGATCGCCTGGAGAAGGAAATGGCAACCCATTCCAGTATTCTTGCCTGGAAAATCCCATGGACAGAGGAGCCTGGTAGGCTACAGTACATGGGGTCACAAAGAGTCGGACACGAGGTGGCTCAGACGCTAAGGCGTCTGCCTACAATGCGGGAGACCCGGGTTCAATCCCTGGGTGGGGAAGCTCTCCTGGAGCAGGAAATGGCAACCCACTCCAGTATTCTTGCCTGGAAAATTCCATGGACGGAGGAGCCTGGTAGGCTACAGTCCATGGGGTCACAAAGAGTTGGACACGATTGAACGACTTCACACCCAAAATCTTTTTATTTTCTATGTATGTACCACTTACACACAAAGTATGCTGCATATGTAGAAAGATAGAGGAAGAGATAAATTGGTAGAGATTAATGACAGATGAATACAATTGGAAGGAATAATGAGTGAATAAATGGATATATTTACAATAATGCAATACAACGGCATTTGTTGATGCATCTGCATATCCCATTTCTTTTCTTCACAAAACCAGTTAGATTTTCCTTTGGAGAGGCAAGTCACACTCTCTGCTTTAGCTATTGAGTTTTTATTCTATTTCAAGCTCCAAGGGAAGGCCATCATTGGCTTAAACTAATCAGAGTAATCCTATTGTTGCTGTTATTCTTAATGTTTGTCACTGTGATTAATCCAGGGTTGGCAATAATTTAAAACCAAGACAAGCTAACAGATGGCATTCCATCAGCCCCAGTGTTTGGTTCAGGGGACCTAAGTTAGTCCAACTGGAAGGAAGCCAAAATTTCTCTTAAATAATTGCAAACTTGATACAATGCCCTTACATATATATATGTAATAAATGCATGTAGTCCAAATGGAGAGCCATCTGGCCAACATGAGGAAAAATAGGCTAAGGATGAAACCAACATAGTGAGGAAAACACAGCTGAAAGAATCACAAACAAGTGGATATGCACCCTTAAATATATCGTTAACCTGTGGATCAAAGCATTTATTATCTAGCTCTAGATTTTTCAGTTAGGGAGCCAATTAAGTCTCTTTATTACTTAAATGAGTTAGTTGAATTTTGTGTTATTTTTCTCTAATTTGTATTCTAAATGTTCTAAATAATATAGATAGATGAAGACAGATAAATAGATAAAGAAACAGATATATATATACATGATAGATTGATAGATAGGAGATAGATGGGGTACACATATCATGACAAAGGATAAAGAAATAGGTGTATTTGCCCTTAGAATAAAGTGGGATAGCTCACTGGAATGAAATTTATCTATGTGATCTATGAAAAATCTATATTATTTATTGGTAGCCAGAATACTTTCATTTTAAAATGTTGAAAACAACTAAATTTTTATATATGACCATTTTGATTATCAAAACAGTTTATATAGGTAACAGTTGATGATCAGCCTTTCATGCAATGGTTAAAAGAAAACATGCAATGCAATGGTTAAAAGAAAACAATGATCATATGTTAGTTAATCCACTTCAGTTGCATATTATTATGAAATTTTACTTTTTATAAAACAAAAAAAAAATTTTTAATTTTATGACCTCTAAAGACAGCAAAAGGAAATGTTTACTTTGTAGAGGTTAAACTAAGAGTAGTCTCTTAGTTCAGTGTTAAGTTAACAAATAGTCACTTGAATTAGAATGCCTAAAGAATAAAATTAAATTCATAAAATTTTCCAACCAAAATTTGAGTAAGATTTTTTTTCCCCCAATATAATAATGGCATTATTCATGGTATAGTAAAACAATTTATACAGGTTCAAAAGAATAGGGTTGAGTTCTTGCTCTACCATTTAACCACAGTCTTACACAAGAGACACAGATTGAGTCCCTCAGTCGAGAAGATCCCCTGGACTAGGAAATGGCAATGCACTCCAGGATTTTTGCCTGGAAAATTCCATGGACAGAGGGGCCTGGCGGGCAACAGTTCATGGCGTCTCACAGTCAGAAATGAATGAACGAGTGAGCATGCAAGCAATCTTAAACAAGCTATTGATGCTGCTGCTGCTAAGTCGCTTCAGTCTTGTCAGACTCTGTGCAAGCCTATGGACTGCTACTGCACAACTGGACTCATCTTACACACTAGTAAAGTAATGCTCAGAATTCTCCAAGCTAGGCTTCAACAGTACCTGAACCGAGAATTTCCAGATGTTCAAGCTGGATTTAGAAAATACAGAGGAACCAGAGATCAAACTGCCAACATCCACTGGATCAAAGAAAAAGCAAGAGAATTCCAGAAAAAACATCTACTTCTGCTTTATTGACTACGCTAAAGCCTTTGACTGTGTGGATCACAACAAACTGTGGAAAATTCTTCAAGAGATGGGAATACCAGACCACCTTACCTGGCTCCTGAGAAATCTGTATGCAGGTCAAGAAGCAACAGTTAGACTGGACGTGGAACAACAGACTTTTCCCAGATTGGGAAATGAGTACATCAAGGCTGTATATTGTCACTCTGCTTCTTTAACTTATATGCAGAGTACATGATGCAAAATGCCATACTGGATGAAGCACAAGATAGAATTAAGATTGCAGAGAGAAATATCAATAACCTCAGATAAGCAGATGACACCACCCTTATGGCAGAAAGTGAAGAAGAACTAAAGAGCCTCTTGATGAAAATGAAAGAGGAGAGTGAAAAAGTTGGCTTAAAGCTCAACATTAAAAAAATGAAGATCATGGCCTCTGGTATCATCACTTCATGGCAAATAGATGGGGAAACAATGGAAACAGTGAGAGATTTTATTTTCTTTATTTTCTTTTCCCAAATCACTGCAGATGGTGACTGCAGCCATGAAATTAAAAGACACTCCTTGGAAGAAATGCTATGACAATCTTAGACAGTATATTAAAAAGCAGAGACATTGCTTTACCGACAAAGTTCTGTGTAGTCAAACTATGATTTTTCCAGTAGTCATGTATGGATGTGAGAGTTGGATCACAAAGAAAGCTGAGTGTCAAAGAATTGATGGCTTTGAACTATGGTGTTGGAGAAGACTCTTCAGAGTCCCTTGGACTACAGGGAGATCAAACCAATCCATCCTAAGGAAATCAGTCCTGAATATTCATGAAAGAATTGATGTTGAAACTGAAGCTCCAATACTTTAGCTACCTGATGCAAAAAAAAAAATGACTCATTGGAAAAGACCCTGATGCTGCGAGGGATTGAAGGCAGAAGGAGAAAGGGACTACAGAGGATGAGATGGTTGGATGTCATCCCTAATTTGATGGACATGAGTTTGAGCATGCTCTGGGAATTGGTGATGGACAGCAAAGCCTGGTGAGCTGCAGTCCATGGGGTCAAAAAGAGTCAAATATGACTAAGTGATTGAACTGAACTGACTGATGGACTGCAGGCTGCCAGGCTCCTCTGTGCATGGAATTCTCTAGGCAAGATTACTAGAGTGGGTTGTCATGCCCTCCTCCAGGGGATCTTCCTGACCCTGAACCTGTGTCTCCTGCATTGCAGGCAGATTCTTTACCACTGAGCCACCAGGGAAGCACAAGAAAGCTATCAAATGTCTGTAAATTCCATAGATATTATTGTTAATCAGCACTGAACAGTGATTGTATAGTGTATATATTTGAATATATATATATGCATATAAACTAATGTTAACCAACATTGAGTCCTGATATAAAGATATATATTGTGCATACATATTTTTTAAATAAATATTGTGCATTATATAAAATAATTTAATAGATAAGCCTTTCATTATTTAGATAAATTCCCTGTGGTATAATAATTATCTTGCCAAATTGTTAATGTTCCTTATACTGGAGATTGTGGCTTTATTTCTACAAGTGGGATTTCTAAAGTGAGCCAGTCACCTTGCAAATACATTCACTGATGAAAAGTAAAACTTAATTTAAAAAATTAAATATTTATTTATTTATTTTGCTGCATCAGGTCTTAGTTGTAGCATGCAGGAGTTTTAGTTGCAGCTTGTGAGCTCCAAGTTGTGGCATGTAGATCTAGTTCCCTGATCAGGCATTGAGCCCAGGCTCCCTACACTGGGAATATTAAGCCTTAGCCACTGGACCACCAGGGGAGTTGGAAAAGTAAAACTTTATGATAGAGAATAGAAAAATCAGGACTTCCGTAGTGGTCCAGTGGTTAAAACTCTGCACTCTCAATTCAAGGGGCCCAGGATTGATCTCTGGGGTCAAGGAACTAAGATCCCGCATGCCACATGGTACAGACAAAAAAAAAAAAGAATAAAGGGATTTGAGTGAAATATTTGGTTTAGCCCCTTCTCAATTCACAAATGACTTTTGTTATGCTTATCATACTGTATAACCTTATGGAGTGTCATTTATCTTACCTATAATATAGAGATGTGTTTAGTCAGTCAGTTCCATCTGACTCTTTGCGACCCTATGTAGCCTGCCAGGGTCCTCCTTCCGTGGGATTTTCTAAGCAAGAATACTGGAGTGGGTTGCCATTTCCTTCTCCAGGAGATCTTTCCAACCCAAGGATAGAACTCAGGTCTCCCGAATTGCAGGCGGATTCTTTACTGTCTGAGCACCAGGGAAGCCCATGTAATAGGGATAATAAGCCCATATAACTCAGAGATGTTCATAATAAATTATTTTACACATGTTTTGGAAGCACTTTTGAATTTCAAAGGCAGCACATAAAAGATTATTACCAGGAACTATACATCTGTGATGGAAAAGATCCTAATTAGTGAAAAAGTAACTGGAGTGTTTGATGTAGTAGTGGTACATATTAATTTAAATTTAGAGGGTTTTTTTTTTTGTAAATATGCCTACAGTGTTTCTATTGGATATAATATTTTCTCATAGTAAGAGGATATACTCTAATACAAATAGAACTTGAGAAAGTCCAAAATAAGGGAAAATAAAGTTTTTCTTAATGGCTAAAAACAGATCTTTAAGAAACCATGTGCACATAAAACTTTTCATCTAAAAATTAAAGACTCTATTATGTAATTTCATTTGAGAAGCTACAGTATATATATATTTAAAGAATGTCCAGTAATCTGTTGCAATTCCAGTGTACCCCATCATCAATATTTTCTCTAATTCTATGACTGAGGAACTTATTTCAAGAATTAAGTAAGCAATACAGGGTTTTGTTGTTCAGTCACTGAATCATGTCTCACCCTTTGCTACTCTATTGACTGCAGCACACCAGACTTACCTGTTCTTCATTGTCTCCTGGAGTTTGCTGAAACTCACGCCCATTGAATCGGTGATGCTATCCACCCATCTCATCCTCTGTCACCCCTTCTCCTCCTGCCCTCAATCTTTCCCAGCATCAGGGTCTTTTCCATTGAGTTGGCTCTTTGCATCAGGTCACCAAAGTATTGGAGCTTCAACATCAGTTCTTCTAATGAATATTCAGGGTTGATTTTCTTCAGGATTGACTGGTTTGGTCTCCTTGCTGTCCAAAGAACTCTCAAGAGCCTTCTCCAGCACCACAGTTTGAAAGCATCAATTCTTCAGCCCTCAGCCCTCTTTTGGAGAAGGCAATGGCACCTCACTCTAGTACCCTTGCCTGGAAAATCCCATGGACCAGAGGAGCCTGGTAGGCTGCAGTCCATGGGGTCGCTAAGAGTCGGACACGACTGAGCGACTTAACTTTCACTTTTCACTTTAATGTACTGGAGAAAGAAATGGCAACCCACTCCAGGGTTCTTGCCTGGAGAATCCCAGGGACAGCAGAGCCTGGTGGGCTGCCGTCTATGGGGTCGCACAGAGTTGGACATGACTGAAGCGACTTAGCAGCAGCAGCAGCCCTCTTTATGGTTCAACTCTCACATCTATATATGACCACTGGAAAAACCATAGCTTTGACTATATGGACCTTTGTTAGCAAAGTGATGTCTCTGCTTTTTGATACGCTGTCTAGGCTAGGCGTGTCATAGGTTATTTTCCAAGGAGCAAGTGACTTTTAATTTCATGGCTTCAGTCACAGGCCACAGTGATTGGAGCCCAAGAAAATAAAAAGTGTCCCTGTTTCTGAAACCGTTTACCTCTGATTGGGACTTGAAACCGTGTGCTGGGACTCAAACCCAGCCAAAACCCACAGTCTTCTAACTGAGATCTCAGACCTGGTTTCAGGACCCAGTGAAGCTCAGGTTTGTGATATCTCATTGCAGAAAGAATTCAGTGAGTGACAAAGTGATAGGTAAGTAATGGATTTATTCAGAGAAACACATTCCACACATAGAGTATGATCTGTCACATAGGGCAAGTACAATGGCTGTGAAATGTAGCCTGGTTAGTTTCTATGGGCTGGGTAATTTCATAGCTAATAAATGGGAGGATTATTTCAATTATTTTGGGAAGGGGTGGAGATTTCCATGAATTGGGCCACCTCCCACTTTTTGGTCTTCTAACCATGGTGCCTTGGAACTGTCATGATGCCTCTGGATGTGTTATTTAGCTTGCTGATTGAGGATCAAGGTCTAGTGGAAGTTGGCTTGTCTGCAATCTTGGATCCATTTGATTCTAATTGATTTACATTGTATTCTTGGGGTATGTCATTCTTTCCAAAGTTGTACCCTCCCCTTCCCCTCCAATTTCTTTTCCACTTTTCCCCATCTATTTGCCATGAAGTGATGGGCCCAGATGTCATGATCTTACTCTTTCGTATGTTAGGTTTTAAGCCAACTTTTTCACTCTACTCCTTTACGCTCATCAAGAGGCTCTTTAGTTCCTCCTTGCTTTCTACCATCAGAGTGGTATCATCTGTATATCTGAGGTTGTTGATATTTCTCCCATCAATTTTGATTCCAGCTTAGGATTCATCCAGCCTGGCATTTTGCATTTGCATATAAATTAAATAAGCAAGGTGACAATATACAGCCTTAATGATGGGAAATATGTGTATCACATTGAATCAAGAATGCAAGAACACAGACCAATAGTATTCCCTACCCCAGTAAGATTCATATGAAAAAAAAAAATGATGTGGGTATGAGTAAAATCAATTTTATGAACTCTATAATTTCTAAGTTTTTTTCTTAACTCCAAATTCAGGCTCATTTACCTAGCTCTCGAATAGACATCTTCACATTGATATTTCAAAGCTACTGAAAATGAAACTTCCTAACTTAAATTCACCATGTTTCAGATCCATTCTTGCTCCCTAGAACTGCCATTTCCTTGATTTCTCTCTCAGTAAATGTGTCAATTATGTAAGAAGCCAGAATATTAGTTTCTTTCTTCTTACTCTGGCTTCCCAGGTTTTGCTAGTGGTAAAAAACCTTCCTGCCAATGCAAAACATGTAAGAGATATGGGTTCAATATGTGGGTCAGGAAGATACCCTGGGGAAGATAATGGCAACCCGCTCCAGTATTCTTTTTTTTTTCTTTTTATTTATTTTTTAAAATTTATTTATTTTTTATTGAAGGATAATTGCTTTACAGAATTTTGCTGTTTTCTATCAAACCTCAACATGACTCAGCCATAGGTATACACATATCCCCGCCCTTTTGAAACTCCCTCCCATCACCCTCCCCAACCTCTGTATCAGGTTGATACAGAGCCCCTGTTTGAATTTCCTGAGCCATACAGCAAATTCCTGTTGGCTATCTATTTTACATATGATAATGTAAGTTTCCATGTTACTCTTTCCATACATCTCACCCTCTCCTCCCCTCCCCCCATGTTCATGAGTCTATTCTCTATGTCTGTTTCTCCACTGCTGCCCTGTAAATAAATTCTTCAGTACCATTTTTCTAGACCCCATATATATGCATTATAATATGGCATTTATCTTTCTCTTTCTTACTCACTTCACTACATATAATAGGTTCTAGGTTAGTCCACCTCTTTAGAACTGACTCAAAACTGTTCCTTTTGATGGCTGAGTAATATTCCATTGCATATATGTACCACAACTTCTTTATCCATTCATCTGTTGATGGACATCTAGGTTGCTTTCATGTTCTAGCTATTGTAAATAGTGCTGCAATGAACAATGGGATACATATGTCCCTTTCAGTTTTGGTTTCCTCAGGGTATATGCCTAGGAGTGGGATTGCTGGGTCATATGGTGGTTTTATTCCTGGTTTTTTAAGGAATCTCAATACCGTCTTCCATAGTGGCTGTACCAATTTACACTCCCACCACCATTGCAAGAGCATTCCCTTTTCTCCACATCCTGTCCAGCATTTATTGTATGTAGACTTTTTGATAAGGGCCATTCTGCCCAGTGTGAGGTGATATCTCATTGTAGTTTTGATTTGCATTTCTTTAATAATGAGTGATGTTGAGCATCTTTTCATGTGTTTATTAGCCATCTGTATGTATTCTTTGGAGAAATGTCTGTTTAGGTCTTTTTTCCACTTTTGGATTGGGTTGTTTGTTTTTCTGGTATTGAGTTCTATGAGCTGCTTGTATGTTTTGGAAATTAATCCTTTGTCAGTTGTTTCATTTGCTATTATTTTCTCCCATTCTGGGGGTTGTCTTTTCACCTTGCTTATAGTTTCCTTTGAACTTCTGACTAAGCAGACTATTGAGTTATAAAGGAATGTCATAAAAAATCATTAAATCTTTGTTTGCTGCATATCCATATAGGATAACCCAAGAACACTAACTGCTCAGGAAAAAAGAATTGAAGCAACTAATTAGCATAAATTATTAAACTACTATTATCTAAAGTAGCAGTTATTACCAAAATTTTTATTAATTGAATAAACATATTTCCCTGAAGATGCATAGTCTAAATAATTATATTCTGCTCATATTAATAAAATTCAATGTTTTATGCTTTTCCTAAAACTGAAAACATATTAATTACTTCTATCACTTTATTGTTGATATCTTTAGTAAAGATTGGTTGGGGAATAAGAGATACTGTAAGAAAAGTTTTAAGAAGTAAAGCATTCCAGAAAATATTAGTGATTAGCACAGACACACTCTCTGTTAAAGGTAAAATTTGCATTCAAAAATATTTTTTAAATCTTCAGACTTGATAATGCATACCAAAGAAATTATGAAGTCTAAAGAATATAAAAATCAGAAATGTTAATTACAGCTAATTTAAATCTATGAGAGAAAACTAGTTTGTCTTGAATAAGTAAGAAGAAAAATGGTTCAAATTGACTTTTATATTACTGATTGGTTCCCTAAACTTTGAAACTCAATTTTGAAAGGATGGCCTGGCAATTCTTCTGCATACCAGATACTATACTACTGAGGGACTCTCTTTCTTCATGCCCCTTAATAAACTGTATGCTTATAGCATACACAAGAAAATCATTTACCTTCTCTTTCCGTTTCTTCTTTTTTTCCTCCAGAGAGTGTAGTGGTAAAGTACTTATGGTATAGTGCCATATAGTAACAGGTGTCACAAGAAAGAAGGCTAGTATTTTAGCGTTTTTTTTTTTCTATAAGCTATGGAAAACTAAGTCTGCTAAAAATAATACCTATTCAATAAAGAGATCCTTACACACTGGCAACAGAAGGTAACTCTATGGCCAGCCTGTGCAAATTGAGTCTTAAAATACATATATATTCCAAATGGTGTGATTTTGAGTAACTGAAATTGTATTGCTTCAGGCAAAATACTTACAGGCTTAAAGCCAGACTAACTGGCAGACTGTGGTGAAAATTAAATTTATATTGAATTAAATCTACTTTCTTTTAATTTCAGTTATCATAAAGCATACAACATGAAGAAGTTGAAAAATAGCTGAAGGGTTTATGACCAAAAAAAAGAAAAACAACTTCACTGTTTCACATTTACTAGCTATTAAGATGGCTGTGTGAATAATGAAATCGACAAGTCAATTTTCCACTACGACCATAGATTGAGGAAATTTGTGACCTGAGTTAGTAAAAAAAATCATGAAGTTGCACAAAAAGTTTAATATTTTTAATTTAAGAAAAATAACATTGCAATTTCTGGCTTATAGCTCTATTTGTTAATTACAGAGAAGTTAAATAATGTGGCATTTTTAAAGAAGAAAATTAAAGTTGCCCAGTTTAGTTCAGTTTAGTCACTCAGTCGTGTCCAACTCTTTGCGACCCCATGAATCGCAGCACGCCAGGCCTCCCTGTCCATCACCACCTCCTGGAGTTCACTCAGATTCACGTCTATCAAGTCAGTGATGCCATCCAACCATCTCATCCTCTGTCATCGCCTTCTCCTTCTGCCTTCAATCTTTCCCAACATAAGGGTCTTTTCAGTGAGTCAGCTCTTCACATCAGGTGGCCAAAGTATTGGAGTTTCAGAGTCAACATCAGTCCTTCCAATGATTATTCAGCACTGATTTCTTTTAGGATGGACTGGTTGGATCTTCTTGCAGTCCAAGGGACTCTCAAGAGTCTTTTCCAACACCAGAATCCAAAAGCATCAATTCTTTGCTTCTCAGCTTTCTTTATAGTCCAGCTCTTAACATACATACATGAATACTGGAAAAACTATAGCCTTGACTAGACAGACCTTTGTTGGCAATGTCTCTGCTTTCTAACATGCTCTCTAGGTTGGTCATTACTTTTCTTCCAAGGAGTAAGCGACTTTTAATTTCATGCCTGCAGTCACCATCTGCAGTGATTTGGGAGCCCCAAAAAGTAAAGTCAGCCACTGTTTCCACTGTTTCTCCATCTGTTTGCCATGAAGTGATAAGACCAGATGCCATGATCTTCGTTTTCTGAATGTTGAGCTTTAAGCCAACTTTTTCAGTCTCCTCTTTAACTTTCATCAAGAGACTCTTTAGTTCTTCTTCACTTTCTGCCGTAGGGTGGTGTCATCCAAATATGTGAGGTTATTGATATTTCTCCACAGTCCAACTCTGTCCATGACAATTGGAAAGAAACAATAAAGCTTAGTGAAGAATAAGTATCAAAAGCCAAGACAGGCTGGAAGGTAGGCCTTTTTGCACCAAACAGTTAGCCAAGCTGTGAGTGAAAAAGGAAAGTTCTTGAAGAAAATTAAAAATGCTACCCCAGGAAACACACGAATAAGAGAAAAGAAAGCAGTTTCATTGTAGATATGGGGAAGGTATTAGTGTGTGGACAGAAGATCAAACTATCCACAAGTTTCCCTTAGGAGCTACAACTGAAATAGATAGTGAACCGTCTGATGAATCAGAGCAAAATAAATGAGAACCTCCTGGAAAAAGTTCACCATTCCAGATAACATTAAGAATGTTTGGGGTTCTTTGAAGAGGTCACAATATCAACATGAACAGGAGTTCGGAAGTTCATCTGAACCTTCATGGATGACTTTGAGGAGTTTGAACTTCAGTGGAGAAAGTAAATGCAGATGTGGTGGGTATAGCAAGGGAATTAGAAGTGGAGCCTGAAGATGGAACTGAATCACTTCAATCTTATAAGAAAACTTTAGCAGAAGAGGAGTTGCTTCTTATAGATGAGTTAAGAAAGTGGTTTCTTGAGATGGAATTTCTAACAGTTCTATGAAGGTTGCTGAAATGACAACAAAAGATTTAGAATACAGTACCAGCTGATAAAGCACAAGTTTGAGAAAACTGACTCCAGTTTGAAAGAAATTCTGCTGTGAGCAAATTGCTATCAAACAGCAGTGTGTGCTACAGAGAAATAGATCATGAAAGGAAGAATCAATCATTGCAGCAAACTTCAATCAGACTTCCCAGGTGGCTCTGTGGTAAAGAATATGCCTGCTAATGCAGAAGATGCAAAAAATGCAGGTTTGATCCCTGGATTGGGTAGATCCCCTGGAGTAGGAAATGGCAACCCACTCCAGCATATTTCCCTGGAAATTCCATGGACAGAGGAGCCTCAGGGCCTAAAGTCCATGGGGTCCTAAAGAGTTGGACACAACTGAGCAACTGGGCACAGACTTCACTATCTTATTTTTAAAAAAATTTCTACCGCCACTCCAACCTTTAGGGACTACCACAGTAATCAGTCATCAGTCATCCACAGCAAAGCAAGGCCTGAACTAGCAAAAGGATTAGGACTTGATCAGATAATGAGTCACATTATTTATTTATTTATTTATTTTTAATATAAAATTATTAATTTTAATTGGAGGCTAATTACTTATAATATTGTAGTGGTTTTGCCATACATTGACATGAATCCCCCACGGGTGTACATGTGTTCCCCATCCTGAACCCCCCTCTCAGCTCCCACCCCATCCCATCCCTCTGGGTCATCCCAGTGCACCAGCCCTGAGCACTCTGTCTCATGCATTGAACTCGGACTGGCGATTCGTTTCACATATGATTTTCCCAAATCATCCCACCCTTGCCCTTTCCCACAGAGTCCAAAAGACTATTCTATACATCAGTGTCTCTTTTGCTGTCTCCCATATAGGGTTATGTGAATTGTGAACTTCCAGATGTTCAAGCTGGTTTTAGAAAAGGCAGAGGAACCAGAGATCAAATTGCCAACATCCGCTGGATCATCAAAAAAGCAAGAGAGTTCCAGAAAAACATATATTTCTGCTTTATTGACTATGCCAAAGCCTTTGACTGTGTGGATCACAATAAGCTTTGGAAAATTCTGAACGAGATGGAAATACCAGACCACCTGACCTGCCTCTTGAGAAATCTGTATGCAGGTCAGGAAGCAACAGTTAGAATTGGACATGGAACAACAGACTGGTTCTAAATAGGAAAAGGAGTAGGTCAAGGCTGTATATTGTCACCCTGCTTATTTAGGGTGAGAAAAGCTGGGCTGGATGATGCACAAGCTGGAATCAAGATTGCCAGGAGAAGTATCAGTAATCTCAGATATGCAGATGACACCACTCTTATGGCAGAAAGTGAAGAGGAACTAAAAAGCCTCCTGATTAAAGTGAAAGAGGAGAGTGAAAAAGTTGGCTTAAAGCTCAACATTCAGAAAACTAAGATCATGCCATCTGGTCCCATCACTTCATGCCAGATAGATGGGGAAACAGTAGAAACAGTGGCTGACTTTACTTTTTTGGGCTCCAAAATCACTGCAGATGGCGATTGCAGCAATGAAATTAAAAGACGCTTAATCCTTGGAAGGAAAGTTATGACCAACCTAGATAGCATATTCAAAAGCAGAGACATTACTTTGCTAACAAAGGTCTGTCTAGTCAAGGCTATGGTTTTTCTAGTGGTCATGCATGGATGTGAGATTTGGACTATAAGGAAGGTTGAATGCTGAAGAATTAATGCTTTTGAGCTGTGGTGTTGGAGAAGACTCTTTTGAGAGTCCCTTGCACTGCAAAGAGATCCAACCAGTCCATCCTAATGGAGATCAGTCCTGGGTGTTCATTGGAAGGACTGGTGCTGAAGCTGAAACTCTAGTACTTTGGCCACCTTATGCAAAGAGCTGACTCATTTGAAAAGATCCTGATGCTGGGAAAGATTGAGGGCAGGAGGAGAAGGGGATGACAGAGGATGAGATGGTTGGATGGCACCACTGACTCGATGGGCATGAGTTTGGGTTAACTCCATGAATTAGTGATGGACAGGGAGGTCTGGCATGCTGTGGTTCATGGGATTGCAAAAAATCAGACATGACTGAGCGACTGAACTGAACTGAACTTATATAGGGTTATCGTTACCATCTTTCTAATTCCATATATTTGCCTTAGTATACTGTATTGGTGTTTTTCTTTCTGGCTTACTTCACTCTGTATAATAGGCTCCAGTTTCATTCACCTCATTACAACTGATTTTAGTATTAAAGTATTTTTTTTTTAGGCATGATTCTATTCTAGGTGTAATTCTATCGATAGACACTAAATAGGCAGACTTAAACAAACAATTAAGAATATTCAATAGTATTATAAAAGTTTGACTAAAGATTAATTGCAGTAAGTGAGAGAGACTTGACTCTGTTGAAACAAAAGATGGGAGTTGTTTAAGCACTGGGTGGAAATGAATTTAAGCAAATTCCAGGAGATAGGGGAGGGCGGAGGAGCCTGGCATGCTGCAGTCCATGCAGTAGCAAAGAGCTGGGCATGATTTAGTGAGTGAACAACAACGAGCTAGTAGAAAAACCCTGTGGGACATTAAAGGAAAAGTTTGCTCTTGTGATTCTATATGCTAGTGTTTGGTTGCTCAGTTACTTCTGACTTTCATGACCTGTGGAATGTAACCTGCCAGGCTCCTCTGTCCATGGGATTCTCCAGGCAAGAATACTGTAGTGGGGTTGCCATGCCCTTCTCCACGGGATCTTTCTGACCCAGGGATTGAACCTGGGTCTCCTGCATTGCAGGTGGATTCTTTACTGTCTGAGCCACAGGAAAGCCTGCTGAAAAGTGCTTTTCAAAGATAGGCTCCTAACCTCCCACAGAGATTGGGAGGTCAGGTTGATATCTTTCTTGAAGATTATATTTCAAAGGGATGGCTTCCAGTTCCTTAGGAAAGACATTCCTGGGTTGCAACACTGGCAAGAGGCTATGAGAAGATTGCATCTCATAGGGGCAGAGAAAAATTTATAATTGGAAGTTTACTAAAGCAAATACTGTAAGTAAAGAGAGGTCAGGGGCTTGTTCAGGAAAAAATCTCTCTAACATGTATTCAAGCTGAGAACATTAAGGTCTTCTTGGATTATAAACAAATAAACAAACCAAGATTGTGCTGATACAATTTATATTTTCATATAGTATGCCAGCATCATCACTAGCCTATATACTTTCTTCTAACTTTAACCTTTCTAACTTTGTGAATTTTAGGGTTATAATTTGGGAACTAATGTATATATGACATATCTTCTCATGCAATACTTATTTATAATACATTACTTGGTCTGTCATCACATTTATTATACAACTTCAGTCTCTCTAACTTCAGATACACAACTTAAAATTTAAAGATTTCTATGTAACTGGAACTAATTGTTAGATTTTTAGAAAATCTTGTATATCACATAAAAATAAAAATATTTCCATGGAAAGCAGATGTAAATACCCTTTGCAGAACTAAGTAACAAACACATGTTTTTAATAGATTCTGTGACAAATAATAGCCCTTAGATTTCATCAGTGTAGTACAATACAAATAAACAAATCTGCTTTCATGGGAGAAAGATTGACAATAAACACAAAATTAATAGAAAAGCATTTACATAATACTAGTATGACAGTTGATATTCATTTAAAAGGGTAGTATCCAGAAATTATGGTTCTTTATACTATAGTTGGAGTTCCCAGGTGGCACTAGTGATAAAAAAAAAAAAAAAACTGCCTCCCAATGCCAGATATGTGGGTTTAATCCCTGGGTCAGGAAAATCCCCTGAAGGAGGAAATGGCAACCCACTCCAGTATTCTTGCCAGGAAAATCCCATGGACAGAGGAGCCTGGGGGGCTACAGTCCATAGGGTCACAAAGAGTCAGACATGCACATAATACAGTTATAGTTCTCATGGAGGAAAGTAAAATTGCCAAGTACTTGGTGTAAATTCTTACAAATTCATGCTTCTGCATTTCTGTCTCTGCCAGTGTCTCTGCCAGTGTGGTGTTAAGTGACTTTAGAGGAGCTGATTAATCTTTCCTCTTTGCCTTGGCCTTTTCATCCATTACATGTGCCTATAGGGAGATTTGTCAGACTAGCACATAAAAAAAGTTCAATCAAAGCATCGAATTTCAAGCCAGAGGAAGAATACAAAATAACAGTGATGCCCAACAGCTTTGCTTTCAGGAACACTTTCATTTCTAACACCTGCACTTCACATCAAATTGTAACATACAGTTGCCTTTGGGACTATTAGGGGAATACACCTGTTGATGCCAACTCTTCAGCCTTTTGGGATCATAATGTGGGCACAATTCATTGTGATTATTATTGTAACATCACTTTAAATAGTCATGCTCCAACAAATTATCATTAGTGGGGGATGGAGTGGCATGGAATAATATGAGGAATATCACGTAGAATAGTGGAAACCCATAAATAAGAGCACCATTATTGTCTACTCAAAAAAGGAAGCAAGACATGGCATGGTAATGTGTAGAAAAAATAAATACTGGTATGCATAGAAATTAATTACTATTTTTTTCTTATTCCCTCCTTATAGTCTATGAGATGTGATTGCCAGATGTCAAATTATCTTATTGGGACAACTACACAGAGAAGCACATGCTCCAGACCTTTGATGATCAACAGCATAGCTGCTAACTTTATATGTCTACTTTGCACTTGAAATGTGGCTGATCTAGATTGAAAAGTAGTGTAGTTATGAAATACACATGAAATTAGAAGACTTGAAGAGAATGTAAATGATTTGTCTTACTTTGTTGGGTCGTTGTAACAGAATACCATAGTCTGGGTTGCTTATGTGCTGTGCTGTGCTAAGTAACACTTACTTTATTTGGTAAGAAAGGGTCTTTGCTGATGGAATTCATAATCTTGAGATGAGATCACCGTGGGTAGACACTATAGCAAACAACAATGACCTTATTAGAGGTACTAGAGAAGCAGCTGGAGAAGGCATTGGCGACCCACTCCAGTACTCTTGCCTGGAAACTCCCATGGACAGAGGAGCCTGGTAGGCTGCAGTCCATGGGGTTGCTAACAGTCAGACACGAATGAGCGACTTCACTTTAACTTTTCATTTTCATGCATTGGAGAAGGAAATGGCAACCCACTCCAGTGTTCTTGCCTGGAGAATCCCAGGGATGGTGGAGCCTGGTGGGCTGCCGTCCATGGGGTCGCACAGAGTTGGACACGACTGATGCGACTTAGCAGCAGCAGTAGCAGCAGAGAAACAGCTAGAGATTAGAAGAGAAAGCCATGTGAAGACAGACCGAGTTTAGATTTATGCAGTCACAAACCAAAGAAGATCTGGAGTGACCAGAAGTTGGAAGAGCCAACATATATTCCAGAGCCTTCAGAAGAAGTGTGGCCCAGCCAATACCTTGGCATTGGACTTCCGTCCTCCAGAATCATAAAGCAATAAATTTCTGTTTTCTTAAACAACCAATGTTGTGGAAGTTGGTTATAGGAGCCATAGAAAGCTGACCAAATCACCAAATTCTATTCATGCTGCCAATGAAGTATTCTCTCCCTCAAAAAGTAATCCTACGCTTTCCATAGGATTTTTTAGTCATTTCCTGTCATATCTATTATTTTCTTCTATATAGAACATACTCACTAATCTTTTGTATTTACTTCCTAGAATATTTGTGCATTGAGGAAAGTAACAATACTTCTTACATATCTCTGTTCCATAGTACCTATGATAGTGCCTCATATATGATACAAAATGCTAATAAATATTTTGCAAATATTTTACAGACAAAATTGTAAAATCTGCTTTGAAACTTTTTTTGATTCTTCTAAGTTCTTAGTGTTTCAACAAGAAGTACAGTGATTTTAATTTTAATATAAAGAATACTTTTGAAATGCAAGATTTAAATATGTATATTTCATTTCACTCTCTCTCTCTCTCTTTTATATATACACATATATACATATGTCCTCCAGATGAAGTGCATTGAAAAATTTATTTGGTTATTTGCTTTTTTAAATGAAATTCTTCTGTGGGAATTTTTAAAATCTTTGTTCTATATAATAATGATCTCAAAGCTAGCAAGGGCTTGAAATTAAAATATTATATCTTGAAGTATAATTATAATTTTTACACATATTCTATCTGAAATTTGAGCTGTTGAGACAACCTCTGTGTTAAGAAAGTAAACTGTATCATGTAGGTGAGGTAACTTTCTGTAAGACTATTTAAAGGAAAGGTGTAGGTTGTATATTTTCTTTAAATAATACTGTATGCTGCTATCCTTTTGCAAAGCTGCATAAGTACTGTAGAAAGTCTCTTATGAAATATATTTTTGGGTTGAATAGTTGCTAACAGAAGATTGGTAACAACATAATTACATAACATATCAGTATCTTAGTAAATGTTTATATAATGGCTGATTGCTGAGATAAGAAAACACAAAGTGAAAATAGAACTCTCACCTCACTTTAAAAGATACATGTCAACTATTATAATGTAATTTCAAAAATTTCAGGTTATACATCTTAACATGGTATGTGTACAAAGTAGGAGGCACCATTTCCATCAATATAGAGTTTCCCCCCCAAAGTGTTTTGATCTTATCCTCAAGGTAAATATATTTTGTCACTGAAGTTCCTACACAATCCTTCCACTTGAGGGAATTAAATGTTATTTAAAAAAAAATACTGGTACTAGAGTAAAAAAACAACAAAAAATTAAATTATCAACCATTTTATTCATATTCAGTTAACATATTATGTTGTTATATTATCTGGCATATGGTAGGGTCCTTCATAAATGTTTATTAAGTAAATCAATCTTGCATATGATAGCTTCTTTTTTCGCAGTTGATTTCAATTTTAGAAGATAAAGTTGTATGTTTCTTATTTTGAAACAATTGTAAGATGATTTTATAAAATAAATTTGCCGGCACATTACTCTTGTAATAATTACCTTTTATAACAGTATCTGAATGACTACGTGTTTTTCAATATGCTTCAATAGCCCAAATATATTACTGTGATTTATCTGCATTGATACTCCATCTTCTTTCCTTCTGTCACAAAGCAACTTTTGCTTTTCTGTTTTCTGGTTCTCTCTCCTCCCACTTGAAAAGGATTGCCTGCTAAGTTGCTTCCGGAGAAGGCAATGGCAACCCACTCCAGTACTTTTGCCTGGAAAATCCCATGGATGGAGGAGCCTGGTGGGCCACAGTTCATGGGGTCGCTGAGAGTCAGACACACTGAGCAACTTCACTTTCACTTTTCACTTTCATGCATTGGAGAAGGAAATGGCAACCCACTCCAGTGTTCTTGCCTGGAGAATCCCAGGGATGGGGGAGCCTGGTGGGCTGCCGTCCATGGGGTCACACAGAGTTGGACACGACTGAAGCGACTTAGCAACAGCAGCAGCAGCTAAGTTGCTTCAGTTATGTCCAACTCTTTGTGACTCTATGGACTGGAGCCCGCCAGGCTCCTCTGTCCATGGCATTCTCCAGGCAAGAATATTGGAGTGGGTTGCCATGCCCTCCTCCAGGAGATCTTCCCAACCTGGGAATGAACCCAGGTCTCTTATGTCTCCTGCATTAGCTGGCAGGTTCTTTACCAGTAGCGCCACCTGGAAAGCCCTGAAAAGGATTATCATTCCATTACTGAGTTGCTGCCATCTCGCCTGTATACTTAGCTGTTTCTTATTTATAACACAAATTCTATGTCTTTATATAAATTGAAGTCTATTCCATATTCTTAAATCTCCCTTAACATTCTGTTTTGGTTCCCATTCTTTGTTACAGTCTACTCCATTTTAGACTTATTTCTATTTTTCCCATGGTCTTTAGAGATAAGAGACTCAGGGTTATGGAACAGTTTGATAGTAATTCTTCATCTTGAAGATTCACATGCTATGTCAATTGTGTGAATTAGCCCCCCTCTGCTTTATGTGTCTGAGCCCTGTGGTTTCAGTTTCTTATTGGTGAATTATTTATTTTCAAGTCATTGTCTTGAAATGTTGTCAGGCTCCCTCTGTCTCAGTCTTGTGGAGGAAATCTTACCAGCTCTCCTTTATTAAAGGCACAACCTCTCAAGACTTTGTTTCCTGCCAGAATATCAGCCCTGTGGCTCCTTATACTATGTAGCCTACTGCCTCAAATCTCTTGGCATTACTCTCAAAACCTCAAACCTCCATGTTACAACCTGGGCTGGTTGCTCTGCCATTCTGTTTCAAATTGGGTATTTGGGGATTTTTATTCTCTATTCAACCCACTCCAGTACTCTTGCCTGGAAAATACTATGGATGGTTGATCCTGGTAGGCTACAGTCCATGGTCACAAAGAGTCGGACACGACTGAGCAACTTCACTTTCACTTTTCATTCTCTATTCTTGAGACACTTATTCACTTATCTCTCATGGATCCTCTATTGCTTGGCTCCTTTTTCTTTTTTTGGTTTACTCTTATTTTATTGCCACACATTTTGCATTAGCTCCCTTAGGAAGAAAAGGTGAATAAAGGTGAATTTTTGAGACCTTGGATATTTGGCAGTATCCTTATCCAATAGGAATATTTGATGGAATAGTTGTCTTGGCATGGAATGTTGGATATTTGCCTATAAATGTTAAAGGCTTTCCTTAATTTCTACTTTACGTATGGCTCTAGAAGATTCTTACATCATTCTTATTTGTGAACTTCTAAATCAAAAGAAAGAAGTTAAGAAACTGAGAGGTGAAGATTTTAGCAAAATCATCTGGCCTGGACTGAACTAACCCATGCTCAGTCACTAAGTTGTGGTCCTACTCTTTGTGAGTTCATGGACTATAGTCCTCCAGGCTCCTTTGTCCTTTGAATTTTCCAATCAAGAATACTGGAGCCAGTTGCTATTTCCTATTCCAGGGGATCTTCCCCAAACCAGGGGTTGAACTTGTGCCTCTTACGTCTCCTGATTGGCAGGCAGATTCTTTACCCATTCTTTATCCTTGTATAAGGGTAGACTCTATAATATTAAACTGAAAAATAAATGTTAGCTAGTAACACTATCCTCATATACTTCCCCACTGTATTTCCTCTTCACTGTCAATGAGCAGAAGAGCAAAATAAGATCTCCCCTGTGAATTAGTAAAGTTATCAAGAAGATTTGCCAACAAAACTCATAACACTGATATCGCTCGATTTTGTTTTAAGGTGCCCCTTTATTTTAATGTTATTTTCAACATATTATAATTTTTTCATCAAGTGTGAATGGTGATCTGTGTAGAATCATGGTGCATTCATGTTTTTAGAGTCATCAGAAATTAGAAATTATCTCTTTATTCTACTGATAAGAAATTCAAAATGCAGAAAAGGAAGCATAGTTATGGAATTTTGAACTGTTGGTAACCTTGTTGTGAATATTATTTGTTTAAATGAAATATCCTTGCTTGCTATGGAAAGTAGAATTTTGAAAGCATATTGTTCAATTTCTAACATAATTGTTTGCTAGCTTTGGGACCTTATCTAAGTTAATTGACATCTCTGAGCATTGGTTTCTTCCTGTGAAAAATGAGACTGCTACTAGCTAGTGTGCAATTTTGTGTTAGGAGAAAATAATACATGTGAAAGCTTTATTAGAAGCTAATAAATATATTACTATTAGTATTATTACTAATAATCAAAATTAAAGCAAAATATTTCAAGTTTTAAGCATTCATAAAGTGAGTTCCTTAAAACATTGGATTACTGTGTGAGTTGGGAAATGAATTTCAGCATTTTTCTTTTTCAGAGAATGCTATCTTTGAAACATATAGCTGTGAACTCCAGGAATTAATTTTCCAAAGTCAGCATAGACACAAATAAGAACATATGATATAATTAAAAAGGAAAGCACCATGCTGCTACATCAGAAGCAGAGTGAGAACGAAAAAGTAGGGATGTCATTTCTTAATAGGAATCAGGAGGAAACAACTTTTTTAAAAATTAAGAAAAAATGAAGACACTGAAATAGCACTCAGCTTGCAAAGCTTGAGCACTTCAAAAATTTTATGTTACTGTTGAACCAGCAGAAGAGTCACCAGAGTGCCTCCAGGCTTTAAAGACAATATTTTCCACTCTCTACTTTTGAAAAACATACACTTCCTAATTTCCAGAATTTAAATTTACCTGTGCAATAAATGGCCTTCCCCAGTGGTTCAGTTGTAAAGAACCTGCCTGCCAATGCAGGAGACATAAGAGATGTGGTTCAAATCCTGGGTTGGGAAGATCCCCTGCAGGAGGGCACAGCAACCCACTCCAGTATTCTTGCCTGGCAAATCCCATGGACAGAGGAGCCTGGCAGGCTATGATCCATAGTATCACAAAGAGTCGGACACAACTGAAGCGACTTAGCATGCATGTACAGGAATTAACAGGAACAGAGATAATGAGCATACCTTTCATGATACTTAGCTTCATTTTTACCACTACCTTTGTCAGAGGGAGGATCAGTAGTAAACCTCCAGTAAACAGTATTTATTTCATTTTATGTGCAGTTGTTGATATATATGTAGATGTACTAGTTAACTTTTGCTGGACAACAAATTATTTCAAAATGGAATGGCCTGAAACAGCCACCTATTTTATCATACGCTTTTGTGGCTGAGAAAGTCAGCCACATCTCGGCTGGGTTCTCTCATGGTCTCTTAAAAGACTGCAATCAAGGTGACAGCCAAAGCTGTGATCTCAGTTAAAGGCTCAACAGACTTGGCAGGTTTGGAAGCGAGGAAGAATCAGCTTTCCGGCTCAGTCACTGTCATTGACAGGATTCATTTCCTCACTCCCTCAGTTCCTTGACACATAGCCCTCTCTAAAGGGCAGTTCACAGTGTGGAAGCTGGCTTCAGTCAAGCAAGTGAGAGAGCAAGAGAAGATGAGCAAGAAAGAAACCAGTGTCGTTGTCTAATCTGTGAGCTTTTCGCTGTAGTCTGTCCATTAGAAATAAATTCCTAGATCCAGCCCTCATGCAGGAGCACGGATCGTGTACAGTCCTAGAATTCTTAGAAGGTGAAGGTCATTGACAGCTTTCATAGAAACTGACTGCCACAACAGACCACAAATAGATACATAAATATGTACATATATGCATATACACAAAAATACACAAATAGAAACTTGTTCATGTTAAATACTTAGTAACCCATCCATTTTAAAGTGTCTTATTTCTTCTAATCAGTCCTTTTGTTTGCATGAAAACTGTTTAAATTTAGATAACTACAACTGTTAACTGAAGTGTTCTTGAAAATTTATGTTTCCTAATTTATGAATGATGTCATTTCTAAAATTTGTAGAGAAAATAAAGGGTAATGTTTGCCTAAAGAATGATGTTTAGACAAAGTATAATACAATTTCAGTTGGCTACAGATTATGTCTTTGTTACATTTATTTTCAATTATTTATATTTTTCTAAAAAGATGGTTTCAAATTTTCAAGTATTTGGATAAAGTATTTTTAAAACGTTAGTTACTCCACATATTCTACAAACATTATTTCCAAGTTATGAGGTTCTAGTAACTTGATTGTTGTTGTTGTTTAGTCGCTAAACCATGTCCAGTTCTTTTGCAATCCCATGGACTATACCCCGGCTGGCTCCTCTGTTCTTGGAATTACCCAGGCACAAATAGTGACAACTAATTCATTTCTTAAAAAGTATGTGTAGAAATCTTTGTTACATATGAATATGAAAATAAGAAAAAAGAGTAATAAGCTTAAATTATTGTCAAAGGCAATAGAGGAAAAAGTTAAACTGAGTATAATGGCTATTTTACAAAAAAAGAAGTTTAAGGTCAACATTACTATGATTAATATATTTCAAAGAAAACATATAGCTATGTTTTAACATTAAAAATAGCTTACTGCCATTGAATGTTGAATAATCATCTCATATTCCTCTGAGGGAATTCTAATAGCAGAGGTGTCTTACATTTCTTTTACTAAAGGAATTCACATTTTCTGGCTCATGGCTATTGATACCGCTAATAAGAGCAAGTTTCACATAAATATCAAGTTCGCTACATTTACAGAGGCAGTTTGGTAGACCAATCTCATTTCAGTTCAGTTCAGTTCAGTCGCTCAGTCGTGTCCGACTCTTTGCAACCCCATGAATCGCAGCACGCCAGGCCTCCCTGTCCATCACCAGCTTCTGGAGTTCACTCAGACTCACGTCCATCAAGTCCGTGATGCCATCCAGCCATCTCATCCTCGGTCGTCCCCTTCTTCTCCTGCCCCCAATCCCTCCCAGCATCAGAGTCTTTTCCAATGAGTCAACTCTTCTCATGAGGTGGCCAAAGTATTGGAGCTTCAGCTTTAGCATCATTCCTTCCAAAGAAATCCCAGGGCTGATCTCCTTCAGAATGGACTGGTTAGATCTCCTTGCAGTCCAAGGGACTCTCAAGAGTCTTCTCCAACACCACAGTTCAAAAGCATCAATTCTTGGGCGCTCAGCCTTCTTCACAGTCCAACTCTCACATCCATACATGACCACTGGAAAAAGCATAGCCTTGACTAGACAGACCTTAGTCAACAAAGTAATGTCTCTGCTTTTGAATATGCTATCTAGGTTGGTCATAACTTTTCTTCCAAGGAGTAAGCATCTTTTAATTTCATGGCTGCAATCACCATCTGCAGTGATTTGGGAGCCTCCCAAAATAAAGTCTGACACTGTTTCCACTGTTTCCCCATCTATTTCTCACGAAGTGATGGGACCGGATGCCATGATCTTCGTTTTCTGAAGGTTGAGCTTTAAGCAACTTTTTCGCTCTCCTCTTTCACTTTCATCAAGAGGCTTTTTAGCTCCTCTTCACCTTCTGCCATAAGGGTGGTGTCATCTGCATATCTGAGGTTATTGATATTTCTCCCAGCAATCTTGATTCCAGCTTGTGTTTCTTCCAGCCCAGCGTTTCTCATGATGTACTCTGCATATAAGTTAAATAAACAGGGTGACAATGTGCAGCCTTGACGGACTCCTTTTCCTATTTGGAACCAGTCTGTTGTTCCATGTCCAGTTCTAACTGTTGCTTCCTGACCTGCATACAGATTTCTCAAGAGGCAGGTGAGGTGGTCTGGTATTCCCATCTCTTTCAGAATTGTGCATAGTTTATTGTGATCCACACAGTCAAAGGCTTAGGCATAGTCAAGAAAGCATAAATAGATGTTTTTCTGGAACTCTCTTGCTTTTTCGATGATCCAGTGGATGTTGGCAATTTGATCTCTGGTTCCTCTGCCTTTTCTAAAACCAGGTTGAACATCAGGAAGTTCACGGTTCACGCATTGCTGAAGCCTGGCTTGGAGAATTTTGAGCATTACTTTCCTAGCATGTGAGATGAGTGCAATTGTGCAGTAGTTTGAGCATTCTTTTCCATTGCCTTTCTTTGGGACTGGAATGCAAACTGACCTTTTCCAGTCCTGAAGCCACTGCTGAGTTTTCCAAATTTGCTGGCATATTGAGTGCAGCACTTGCACAGCATCATCTTTCAGGATTTGAAACAGCTCGACTGGAAGTGTATCACCTCCACTAGCTTTGTTTGTAGTGATGCTTTCTAAAGCTCACTTGACTTCACATTCCAAGACGTCTGGCTCTTGGATAATATCAGTTCATTTTGAGAAATTCTCTTTGGAGTTCTGATAAGTCAATTATTAAAGAAAGTAATTATCCAAAAGCTGAAGTGAAATTCAGAACACCATATTTAATGAGCCTTGTCAATCATCAATGAGAATAAAGGTGACTCAGGTATAACTAAACACATAAATTCCCTATTTTCATGAAACATATATTCTAATGGTGGTAGATAAGAAAAAAATAACATCATTTGTTAGAAAATAATAAGTGCTATATGGAGAAGATAAAGAAGGGAAGGTAAATTATAGGAGAAATATCAATTGCCTCAGATATGCAGATGACACCACCCTTATGGTAGAAAGTGAAGAGGATTTAAAGACCCCTTTGATGAAGTTGAAAGAGGAGAGTGAAAAAGCTGGCATAAAATTCAGTAGTCAAAAAACAAAGATTATGGTATCCAGTCCTATCACCTCATGGCATATAGTTGGGGAAACAATGGAAGCAGTGAAAGATTTTATATTCTTGGGCTCCAAAATCACTGAAGATGGTGACTGCAGCCATAAAATTAAAAGACACTTGCTCCTTGGAAGAAAAACTGTGACCAACCTAGACAGCATATTAAAAAGACATTACATTGCCAACAAAGGTCCATATAATCAAAGCTATGATTTTTCTAGTAGTCATGTATGAATGTGAGAATTGGACAATAAGAAGGCTAAGCACTGAAGAATTGATGGCCTTTGAGCTGTGGTGTTGGAGAAGACTCTTGAGAGTCCCTTGGACAGCAAGGAGATCAAACAAGTCAATTCTAAAGCAAATCAACCTTGAGTATTCATTGGAAGAACTGATGCTGAAGCTGAAGCTCCAATATTTTGACCACCCAATGTGAAGTGACTGGAAAAGACCCTGATGCTGGGAAAGATAGAACGCCAGAGGAGAAGGGGATGACAGAAGACAAGATGGTTGGGTGGCATCACCGACTCAAAAGACATGAGTCTGAGCAAGCTCCGGGAGATGGTGACGGACAGGGAAGCCTGTTGGACTTGGGGTTGCAAAGAGTTGGACGTGACTGAGCGACTGAACAACAACAAAGGTATGGTAGGGGATAATGATCATGGGTTAGAATTTCAATCTGAAGGATACTATCAGTAATCCGGTGATCTTTGAGAAATGACCTGAAGAAAATGAAAGCCACATCAGGAAATTCCTGGGGTGGGGGGAACACTTCCCAGGCAAAAGGAAAAGAGCAAAGACTTTGAGTATGGAGTGTACTCAGTAGACTCAAAGATCAGCAAGGAGCTTAGGGAGACTGAACTGGGAGAGAAGACTAGATAGAATAAGAAGCAAGAGAAGTAACAAGGCTCAGACCAAGCACAATCTTAGAAGACATTGGAAGACATTGGTTTATATCATATTTGCTCACCCTTATTTGTATCAGAGAAATAAAAGTTAAAACCAAACAAATATTATTCCATATCACTAGGGTAGAAAAATTGGTTCATAATTACAAACATTGGTGAGTATTTGAATGAACACCAATTACTGCTGGTAGAATTCTAAATTCTAGAGCAGTTTTGGAAAGAAATTCATTTACTCCTGACACAGCAACTGCATTTCTAACTTTATAGAGAAACACTTTTATATGTACTCCAGAAGAAATACACAAAAGGATGTTCCTGATGGTATTATTATATTTACTGTATCAAAAATTGGAAACAACCCAAACGACTTAAAAGTCACACAATGAACTGTTGTATAGCAGAGAAAATAAATGAACTAAAGCTGTGAGAAAGACAAACTTTGAATCTATAATATTAAATAATTGGGACTCTTTGGTGGTCTAGTGGCTACAACACTATGCCCCCAATGCAGGGGGCCATGGTTAGATCCCTGGTCAGGGAACTTAGATCTCACATCTCTATGAGATCTATGACTAAGAGTTTGTGTGCCACAACTAAACAGTTTACATGCCACAATAAAGATGTGAGATCCTGCACGCCACGGCTAAGACCCAATGCAGCCAAACAAATAAATACTTTAAAATAGTAATATAAGTTACTATATTCAGAATAATATCATTTTTAAATACTTACAAGAAATGGATGGATAAACATTTATTTTGTTTATGGTATAAAGGATAAGATATAAGATAAATAAATATGGAATAAAGGATAAGAAATAACAGTTACAAATCTCTTAATAATAACCTGTTGGGAGATAGCTGGGAGATAAAATGGGGGAGAAGTAAATAAAAATATGTGGTTATCATTACTGTTCTTGTTCCAAAATTGAGTATATAGTTCATCAGTATTGCAAAGGCTTGTTATGTATATCAAATATTGTTAAGTAGATCCCTTAAACATAAGTAATAACACAAGCATAATAAAATTTATGTAATGCCAGATGACTCAATTATATCATATTACTGTAGATTCAGATTTAACATTTTACTAAAGCATGCTATTAGTTTCCTGCGGTTTTTGTAACATATTACTATAACCTCAATAGCTTGAAGCAACAGAAATTCTCATAA
This sequence comes from Oryx dammah, assembly GCF_014754425.2. Lineage (NCBI taxonomy): Eukaryota > Metazoa > Chordata > Mammalia > Artiodactyla > Bovidae > Oryx > Oryx dammah. The sequence continues at coordinate 61,449,932 of NW_024070203.1, forward strand.
CCGTACGAGCCAGAAGTCCTAAACCTGGCAGGCCCTCACTCTCACTGGGAGTGAATCTATTCTTGGCTTCTCCCAGCTTCTGGCAGGGGTGGACGCTGGGCCTTCTTTGGCATGTGGCCGAACCTCTACAATCCCTGCCTTTGTCTGCACATTGTCTTCTCCCCTGTCTGTGTGTTTTCTCCTCGTTTACCTATCTATAATTATCGATTTAATATCTTTACAGTGTAAACTATACTGGGGGCTTCCCAGGTAGCTCACTGGTAAAAGAGCTTCCCTGCTAATGCAGGAGACACCAGTCATATCCCTGGGTTGGGAAAATTCCCCTGAAGAAGGAAATGGCACCCTACTCCAATATTCTTGCCTGGGAAATCCCATGGACAGAGGAACCTGGTGGTCTATCAGACATGACTGAGCAACTAAAACAACAAGCAGCAATCTATCTCCAGTCTCTACTGCCTTTCTATTTTAAGGAAATTTGTGATTGGATTTTAAGGAAATTTGTGATAGCATTGAAATATATACATTACCATATGTAAAATAGGTAGCCAGTGGGAGTTCAATGTATGATGCAAGGACCCCAAAGCCAGTGCTCTGTGACAACCTAAAGGGGTGAGAAGGGAGTTCAAGAGGGAGGGGACATGTGCTTACCTAAGTCTGATTCATGTTAATGTATGGCAAAAACCATCACAATATTGTAAAGAAATTGCTCACCCTAATAATCCAGGACTATGTCACTTAAAAATCATTAATGTATTCACATCTGCAAAGTTCCTTTTTCCAAATAACATTAACAATCACAAGTTCCAGGGATTTGCCCTTATATTCAGAATCTAAAAATAAATGATGCAAATGAACTTATTTACGAAACAGAGTCTCATAGACTTCGAGAACAAACTTATGGTTGCCATGGGGCAAAGATGGGGGAAAGTATAGTTAGGGAATTTGGGACCACTATGGCAATGGCACCCCACTCCAGGACTCTTGCCTGGAAAACCCCATGGATGGAGGAGCCTGGAGGGCTGCAGTCCATGGGGTCGCTAAGAATTAGACACGACTGAGCGACTTCACTTTCACTTTTCACTTTCATGCATTGGAGAAGGAAATGGCAACCCTCTCCAATGTTCTTGCCTGGAGAATCCCAGGAACAGGGGAGCCTGGTGGGCTGCCGTCTATGGGGTCGCACAGAGTCAGACACGACTGAAGTGACTTAGCAGCAGCAGCATGTACACACTGCTATATTTTAAACGGGTAACCAACAAGGAGCTATTTTATAGCACAGGAAACTATGTTCAACATTATGTGGCAGCCTGGATGGAAGGGGAGTCTGGGGGAGAATGGATACATGTATATATATGTCTGAATCTCTTTGCTGTGTATCTTTAACTATCACAACATTGCTAATCAGCTATACTCCAATAGGAAATAAAAAGTTTAAAATACTTTAAAATAATTGTTAAAAAACTAAACAAAATGAATAAAATGCATATTATACATGTAAAGTATTAATAATGATATTTATTTTTAAAAAGTTTCAGGGACTTGATTTGCATGTCTTTTGCAGGGATATTTTTCATCTTACCACACATAATTATGATATTCAATTATTATTAGTTGACTAACCAATTTAACAAATGGAAATGAAGTCTTTCACAATCATTAAAATATAGTCCTTAAATGCGCTATATAGGGTAGACAAATTTTATAAATTTTATAACTGCGTAAAAATCTTCTAGATGGTATGTCTACCTACTCCTCTGAAATCCTGCACATCTATTTCATAAATCATAGAGCTTAAAACTATCTCGGTTGCTGGAGGTCGGTTACTGGCTTTCCTTGCCTCTAGGCACAGCTACTTGGGTGAGAGGTATCTATTCTGTTCTTAAAGGTCTCCAGCAAAGGAGATTATATAACCTCTCCCAGCAACACATTTTGGCATTTCAAGCACTGAATATTTAAAATCTAACTCTTACATTCCAGAGGCATGGGAAATAGCAAAAGCTTTACAACTTGCACATTTACTGAAAAGTTCCAACAGTTGATATAGTGGACAGCATAGATGAGGCAAATAAAGAAAACCAGAATGATGAACAGACTTCTTTTTTATATTATCACTGATACTATGAAACTCAGATACAATCTGGCAGAGGGATATGTTATGATTTGGCTTTTTCCTAGTCTTTTGAGAAAAAAAAAAAATGTTTCCCCTTAAAAAACAAAACAAAACAACTTTAGCCTAAGGTGATTGAAAAATATATGAAGACAGTCTTCTAAATTCGTTTCACTCTTGCAAATTTTTGTCTCTAATGCAGAGAAGAGGGAATGATGCTGGGGTAAAGGAGAACCAAAAGCAAATATAGAAATGAAACTTAAGCACAAAATAATCTAGTTGTTCTAACTCTTAAACTATATAGAAATTCGATGATTCCACTTTATAAGATATAAAATGAGGATAGATATGTTAAAATCATTTAGTATTTTATGAAATGGAAGAAATTTAATCTAGAATGGAATTATTTAATAGCAAAGCAACCTTTGTTCATCGTATTTTATCTCTTTTGTATTCTCAGGTATTAACATAATTTCCACAGACACATGGCTCCATCAACATTCCACCATGTTCCCAAGGCAAAACTATCACGTGATTCATTGTCTTTGGAAATCAGTGATTTCATAAATAACTGTTTTGTACGTTATTTCAGAGATTGTAAAGGGTGTGGTATGGCTATTCTACCTTCAGAATAAAAGCAGAAAAGGAATATTCTAGGTGTTTCTGGGCCACTACCTAAGTGTGATAAATGTGGAACTGTTTTTCTATATTTCCATATCCTTGAGATTCAGTACAAAGTAATACAATCTACTTATCTGTAATACAATCTACTTATCTGTAATGTGTGCCTGTGTGCACAGTTGCTCAGTCATGTCCAACTCTTTGGGACCCCATGGACTGTAGCCTGCCAGGTTCTTCTGCCCATGGAAGTTTTTAGACAAGAATACTGGAGTGGGTTGCCATTTCCTCCTCCAGGGTATCTTCCAGACCCGGGGATTGAACTTGCATCTCCATGCCGCTCCTGCATTGGCAGGCAGATTCTTTACCACTGAGCCAGCTCAGAAGTCACCTAAAACTATTTTAAAAGTTTTTCTGAGAACTTTTATTTGAGAAAGAATTGAGTTGAATTCTGAGTGCTTCTTGATTATTAGTATAACTTATCTATCATTTCTTATATGTATCTTGTTTGTAATCACTGTATTTAATGCAATTAATTCAACTCTCTTGATTTTTAAAAGGTGATTATAATTTGGCAATGTGCCTAATCTCTGATGAAACTGCTTAACCATTGTACTTGAAAGAATGCTGTATAGGTAGCATGCTCCTCAGTTATCATGCAGCATGTGATCAATTTAAAGAAAGTGTTAAATCTAAAGAAAGCGAAAGTCACTCAGTCATGTCCGACTCTTTGCGACCCCAAAGTATCAGAAGTATCAACTATCGGAGTTTCAGCTTCAGCATCAGTCTTTCCAGTGAATATTCAGGACTGATTTCCTTTAGGATGGACTGTCTTATAAATTAGTCTGGATGTGGAGGGATGGGGAAAGGAGACTGAGGAGGGTAACAAACCGTGAACAATGGAATGTCTTTTTTTTTTTTTTCATGATAATGCTCTTAAGAAAATTTTATTTCTACCTTAATGTTAAGTATAGATTGAAACTGAAACTGAAGCCGCTCAGTCGTGTCTGACTCTTTGCTACCCCATGGACTGTAGCCTACCAGGCTCCTCAGTCCATGAAATTTTCCAGGCAAGAGTACTGGAGTGGGTTGCCATTTCCTTCTCAGGTATAGATGAACATGTTTTGAATTGCAAATATAAAAGACATGCAATCAATTCTTCAGTTGCAAAGTCTTTACTTTAAATGTTCTTCTGTAAGTTAGTTTAGGATAACAGAGTATTATGATGGCAAATTTCCCAACAAAATAGTAAAACTTCTTTTAAGTGTAGAGAAATTGTTGTTACTTACTAAAGTCTCTGAACATAGAAAATAATTCAGGACAAATCTCAGTCCATTGTTTACTTTTTAATATCTTTCTTTTTGAATTATTCATCTTGAGGACCCAAAGGATTGGTCAGCTTTTTTCCCTTACACTTTCTTTATTATGTTTGACCAGGTATGTTTTCTCAAATACGTTGAGTAGATTGAACAGGAATAGTAAACCTAGGCAATGAGACAGAAATTTTCACAGCAGGAGAAGCATTTGGGGAAATGATAATGAGAGACCATGAGGGTTTTCTAGTACATCATCCCTTTCCTTTAAACAGCACCACTCTACACTCCAAAATACAACTTTAGATTATTTTTTAATGTTGTTTTGTAAACAGTGGTATCTGTAATAGTGGAAGAAAGGGGGAAAATAAAAAGAAAATCCTGTTTTGAATATGAGGAGTAAACAAAATGTGTATAAATCCTTGAAAAACTGCTCACCATTGAGTGCAAAATCATTGGTCCAAAATAAACTGCTTTGTATACAAAATGTTCATAGAAAGAATGACAATAAATCATAAAACAAAAGATTTTTAAAATTTTACTACAGATTGTGGTTTCTTTTCAAAATGAATGAAAACCTTGTTTTGAGTCATCATGATAGGTTATCAGAGAAAATTATACTAAATGGCATATAAATGCAGGTAATATTGAATAAAATATTTGTTGTCACTGATAGAATTGATGTAATTCACATGTCAGGATGATGTAATCAAGACCCAGAAATGACTTATACAAAGAATTGATTTCTTAACAAATTGAGGGAAAATTGATACTATAGGAAGAATATCACCTAGGGCAGCTTCACAAACTGATAAAAATGGCTTTACAAATGGTAAAAGTATTAGAAGGAAATATTTAAGGCACCAAACCAACTCTTTTTTTATACATCTTGGTTCTATGACTCAAATGTATAAATTACTGAACATACACTGATGTCATCTGAGCAACCAAATGTCTCAGTAAAGGTTCTGGAATTGTTGTTTTATAATCACAGCAGTTCACATGTTGAAATTATTTTTGCTTCAGTGTGTATTTTATTAAGGGTTATCTTAGGAAATAAAATTCATCAAGGAAGGGAGGATGTGAAATGACAGATATGTCAATCAGTCTGATCCCTTAATTCCTAAGTAGAGGTTAGGATTTGGCTAATTGCCTTCTTCTACAACCTATGAAATGGACAGTATAAAATTTTTATAAGTTACATTAATTGAATGTTTAACATTTCATTTTAGTGCTCCTTCTACTTGGTCATTTGCTGGAGAGCTGAGGATCTAGGAAAGAATCAAGAAATGCAGTGTTGTGTCAGCTGATTCTAACTAATCTAGGGAGGGGGAGGGGAAATAGATTTATTCATATAGAACACATTTTAAATATGCTTGCAATGCTTACAAAAAAACATAGGCAATGAAGAAGCTGTTTCTGTGATGGATCTTTACTTAGCTCTTTTGATCACCAAAAATAAGATATGGTCATGAAAAGCCAGGAGAAAGAGAGCCTACTTTTAATTTAAAGCTTTAAGCCAAAAGAATGAAAGGATATTTTGTAGCTGATATGTGGAATAAATTAGCTCATAAGTCTAGGGATTTCTGCACTGGACATGGGGTTGAAGACTTGCAAATAAATAATGTGATGTTTTCAGCTTCACCTCTCTGCATTTTTCTTCTTAAATGACAGGTGTAGTAGATGCCTGAACAAGATCTTTTAATATTCTCAAAACTAAAGGATACACACAAAAAGTAAGGACTTTTTTTCACATGACATAATGTTGGAAATATCTCCAATAATCAGGTTGAAATATTGCTAAGTCATGAACTTCCCGACAGTTATCCTACTTAGGTATTGCATTTTCTAAATTCTGAGGCAAAGTTTACCTAACAGAGGAAAAGAATAACAAGGCAGAGTATCATACTAATCAAGGTCACATGCACTAGTTAAAATCAGTTCAAAGTCTAAAAGTGAATAGCAAGCAAAATAGCAAAAATATTTGTCTTCAGAGAAAACAGTCAACTTGAAGGTAAGCAGACATTATCACTGAGGTGAGAAGGTGGGAAATTCTTTTAAAAGTATCTAAGAATACTTTCCATTAACTTTTTTTTTTTCCAAAAAGATTTAATGTTTTTTTTTTCCTAGATTTAAAATTTAACTGTTTACCCTGAAGAAAATGTCTTGACACTTCTGTAGAACTGACAGACAGATATGATCAATAAGAAAAAGGTGACAACTCCATCACTGAGACACTTTGGAAGCTCCTAGTCATGTCTAAAAATTTTCTTGCCAAATTTTGCTTTTAAAAACTAAGTAAAACTAGGCAAACAGAACAACCATTCACTGAATTCTAAGTTAGTTATAAAATTATATAGCATGGAATGCTAAAACCAGACCATTCAGATGAAAAAAAAAATCACATGGAACTTTCTTAGCAAGAGCTAAAGTGACCATGGAAGTTAGAGAAATAATCATGCAGAGGAAATATGCCAATAATAGGAGAACAAACTAATGTGCAAAACTGGAGAAAATGATATCTAACACTATTATGACAGAGCCTAATACAGAATTCCATGATTAAAGTAAAAAACAGTCATTCTGTAGTTGTATGTTGCAGATGATACTTTATTGTGTGAAACATGATAAGTTTTTAGCAATGCAAATATTTATAAAATTAAATTAAACATTTATTTTTCAAGTAAAAAAATGTCCTTAGGAAGCAATATTTGGTAAACTTGGTTCCACTTCAGTTCGATCATTAAAAAAAAAAAAATTCTGAAGTTCCACTATGGGTCTGATGGCTGAAGCTTTCCTTTGGTGAAAGTCTGATTTTAAGTCCGTGATTTAAAACCAAACAATCAGCAAACAAGCAACAAAAATTCTCTAAGGACCAATGTTCTTAAGCTCACTTCTTGTTTTGCTTCATTTTCTGTATCTTTTAGGTTTTATATCTGTATAGAGTAAATTTCTTGCAATATCTTGCTGTGAATCTGATAAATTTGCTTTCACGGTACTAGAAACTTAATATTATATCCTCTCAGACATGACTACTATCCAAGTGGGGAATAAGTACAAAAATGACTACAGAGAGTTTGTTGGTATGTTGGTACTTTTTTAGGTTATCATTCATTTGTGAGAAATAAATAGCCAAGAGTCAAGTTAATAGAAGGTACTTTGGAAGATTTCAAGTCCTTCAGGAATGCATTATTTAAAGAATTTTTTCTCTTCTACAAGATCTATGGAATTCCTGAAATATGGTAGGTGCGAGGGTATGTGTTGGGTATAGACTACATAATACTCTTTTCTCCCATGGAGTTTTTATTATAGAGTTCATATTTCCTTATAAGTCTTAAGACTGCCATTGGTGCTGTTTTTTTTTTGTTTTTTTGTTTTCTTAAACCTGAGGCTGATTGAAGAAAGTATGTAGCCAGCAGTATCTGTAACATAAATTAGTTATAAGGTCTGTGATTTGGCTGACAGCAGGAGCAGATCACATCAGTGTTTGCTGGTTTGTGTTGGCATTATTCTGACTCCAGAGCAAGCAAACACTCTCACAACTTCAGACTAGTGTTACCTAGCCAGCAGATATTTTCAGGCTGTTTTAACATTACATAGCTTCCAATGTATGTACATAATGCACTTGAATACATGCATACAATAGTGTGTGTGTGTGTAAAAATCTCTTCTGCCTGTGCTTTGCTTGTTCTTTTCCATACATGAGTGGGTTTTGTGTTTTGTTTTACTTTTCTCATGATCATTTCAGTGGACAAAAACTGCCATGTCAGATTGACATGTCTGTCTATCAGGGTGGCTCTAGGCCATTTAAGAAATATAATCAAGGATGTGATATGATCAGATTTGCATTTTTAGGATCACTTTGGCAGCAGTGTGAAGGATGGAGTAGAAGCTATACCTTTAGAGTCAGGGAAAACATTTAGTCTTTATTTGATTGTCCAGGTGAGAAATAAGGCAATTCTGTGGAGCTGAAGAGAATGTTGTTCAAGATATTTTTATGAGACAGAACTAACTGTTGTTAAGGGAATAAAATTATGGGGTGGGTGGAGTTTTGCTGGGAGGGTTTGCTAATATAAAGGAGGGTTTAAGAGTTTTCCTCTTGAGTAAACAGGTTGATGTAGAAGTCACTCCCTGGAAAAGGAATATGGGTGACAGAAGGCAGAGTTGGTCTTGAGGAAAGAGTGGCAAAGACGATTTCGAGCTTGCTAAATTTGTGATTTTTATATGGCAGCGACTGATTAAATGGATGAATTTTCAGCAAGCACTTGATTAAATGAATCTGTCTCCAAAAGAGAAATTCATTGGAAATACAGTTTGGGGAGTTACCAGAATAGAAATTAAAATTATAGGTGTTCCTGAAGTCAACAAGGAAAAAGATATATGCTAAAAATCAAGAAATCATCTGCCTATGCAGGAGACATGGGTCCAATCCCTGATCCAGGAAGATCCCACATGCTGCAGAGCAGCTAAGCCCCTGTGCCACAATTGTCAAGCCTGTGCTTTAGAGCTCAGAAGGAACAGCTTCTGAAGCCTGCATGCACTAGAACCCATGCTCCACACAATGCAAAGCACTCAACAATGAGCCACCGCAATGAGAAGCCTGCACACTACAACTAAAGATTAGCCCCTGCTCGCCACAACTAGACAAGAGCCCATGCAGCAATGAAGACCCAGCACAACCAAAACCAAATACATAAATAAAATTATTTTAAAAATAAAGAAAAATAAAGAACCCAAGGACAGGAATTTGGAGAACATGAACAAAGACCAACTTTTGTGTTGGTTGAAGTTTATGGAAAAATATGTAGTTGAAAAAGGTTTGAATTGCTGGAAAAGAGTTGAGAGAATACTTGAATGTAAGCTGAAAAAGTGAGAGATATTTTAATAGACTTTTCAGAAGAGTATAAATATCTGCTACTTCATATCATACCAACAGTTATAGTAGAACCCTAAGTCATATCAAGAAAGTGTTATATTAAAATGTGCTGATCTTCCTTTCATTGTATTATATACATGAGTACGTGTATACTGATTACCTGGATTACATGATTTTTTATATGAAATAAACATCATTGATAATTTGAGAAACAATGATTCACAGTCATGCATATCTTCCAAATGTGGTCATATATTAATACAGAATGTGGAAAATTACTTTCATTGATACCACTACCAATTTACTCAGAAAATTCTTTAAGTGTTGGCAAGATGTTAGTCTCAGGGTGACAGGTACAAGGTTTTGAAAGCTAACTTTCTCTTAAAAGATCAGATTTTACAATTAGCAATGATTCTGTTAAGGCCAGTTAACTTCTTGAAGTGACAGGCTTAGTTTGTTCTTTTGTGGGGAGATATTCTGCCAAATATCTAAATCTGGATAACAATTGTTTACCAGCCATTCTTTTAAGGAAGAATTAAAAGAAGCTGTTCTTTCACCTAGCAACTCACATGTACATATGCTTTTCCACCAAAAAACTCTTATAATTTTGTACCTAAAGACAATGTTCATATTTCCATACCTGGCAGAGGTGTACTTTAAGGTACTTTCTATTTCATTATAAAGAATTTGAAAAAGACACATATGTAGGAATTCAGATTTAGTATAATTTATAAATTTTACTGCTTCATCAGGGCCTTCCTAAGTAAACTTTATTGTTTTTTTTTCCAAGAGAATATGGTAAAGTGAAAAATAAAAATATATCCTACTATAGTTTGTTAACAGTCACAATTCGTGCCCTTTTCCTTTACCAATTCCTTTCCAACTTCAGTACATCCAGCACAAAAAAGCAATAACATCATAGTGTTTTGATAAATTTTGACTTGATGGAACCCCGAAAACATCTCAGAGATATGCAGGAATCCATTGACCACACTATGAAAACCACTGAAAAATAATCTAGACAAGATGCAAATATTAAACACAGACAGAATGAAAGAAACATGTGAATGTTTTTTGCTCTTTATATAGAATAAAGTAGAGATTATATCTAGGTGAAATCTTATCTTAAGACAAAATAATAGAAAACATGATTTTACTAGGTGCCTTTCAGGACTAAGATTGTTGTTTAAAAGTAAAGATAAAAGCAAATAAAGTAAAACAGGCGATAGTGATATACTCTGTATGCTCTTCATTCTATCATCTTGCTTTTATGACATGTAGTGATGCTAAGCATTTCCAGGCTTCTTTGACTTTTCTGTTCTTTTGAATGTGCTGAGCAGTCCTTCATCTAGAACTGGTATTATGTACCATTCATTACTGCCAATGTTACATGGGAAAGCTACTTGGACATCTTAGGCACAGCTGCCTTATCAGCTCTCAGAATTCATTTTCTCCTACGTTTCTTTAAAATGTCAGTTGTTATCCATTCTCAATTCCTTATATGGACCAAATTACTCAGCTGCATTGAAATGTGTTCAGAGAGCTCGCAATGGCTAATAACATTAAACAAATTCTAGATAGAAAATAAGAGCCTTGGGTGTGTACATGTGCTAATCCTGCACACAAACTATATGTACTTGTGTATTGTGCTGTGTGTGCTTGCATACTGAGACAAGTATAAAAACATTTCTGTCCACAATATTTGTGTTTTGAGATAAATTGTATCTATAGTGTTTAGGTTACATACAGACATAGAAAAAGAAAATATTTAATGATTATTTTTTACAATCTGCTTTTTTATAGTTAACATATAAAATTATTTCACACTTTAAGTAATTATCTGTATTAGCCATGGCTTCCAGAGAAATGTAACCAAGAGTAGATTGTATAAAAACTCACTCATATATACAGACAGAGGGAGAGAGTGAGATTTTAAAGAATTGGCTTGCACAATTGTGGGAGACAGTGAGTCCAAACTTTGTAGGACGGACCAGTGGGACAAACTGGAAACTTGGTCAGTCTTTGATGCTGTGGTACTGAAACATAATTTATTCTCAGGGAAAAGTGTTTTGCTCTTAAGACCTTCAATTGATGGGTGAGGCCCACCTTACCAATCAAGGGTAATCTCCTTCACTTAAAGTCAACCCAAGTTAAGCACATATACAAAATACAACATCTTCATTCAGTTCAGTTAAGTTCAGTTCAATTGCTCAATCGTGTCTGACTCTTTGTGACCCCATGAATCGCAGCACGCCAGGCCTCCCTGTCCATCACCATCTCCTGGAGTTCACTCAGACTCACGTCCATTGAGTCAGTGATGCCATCCAGCCATCTCATCCTCTGTCCTCACCTTTTCCTCCTGTGCCCAATCCCTCCCAGCATCAGAGTCTTTTCCAATGAGTCAACTCTTCACATGAGGTGGCCAAAGTACTGGAGTTTCAGCTTTAGCATCATTCCTTCCAAAGAAATCCCAGGGCTGATCTCCTTCAGAATGGACTGGTTGGATCTCCTTGCAGTCCAAAGGACTCTCAGGAGTCTTCTCCAACACCACAGTTCAAAGGCATCAGTTCTTCAGTGCTCAGCTTTCTTCACAGTCCAACTCTCACATCCATACATGACCACTGGAAAAACCATAGCCTTGACTAGATGGACGTTTGTTGGCAAAGTAATGTCTCTGCTTTTCAATATGCTATCTAGCTTGGTCATAACTTTTCTTCCAAGGATTGAGCGTCTTTTAATTTCATGGCTGCAATCACCATCTGCAGTGATTTGGGAGCCCAAAAAACCAAAGTCTGATACTGTTTACACTGTTTCCCCATCTATTTCCTATGAAGTGATGGGACCAGATGCCATGATCTTCGTTTTCTGAATGTTGAGCTTTAAGCCAACTTTTTCACTCTCCCCTTTCACTTTCATCAAGAGGCTCTTTAGTTCCTCTTCACTTTCTGCCATAAGGGTGTTGTCATCTGCATATCTGAGGTTATTGATATTTCTCCCAGCAATCTTGGTTCCAGCTTGTGCTTCCTCTAGCCCAACGTTTCTCATGATGTACTCTGCATATAAGTTAAATAAGCAGGGTGAGAATATACAGCCTTGATGTACTCCTTTTCCTCTTTGGAACCAGTTTGTTGTTCCATGTCCAGTTCTAACTGTTGCTTCCTGACCTGCATATAGGTTTCTCAAGAGGCCAGTCAGATGGTCTGGTATTCCCGTTTCTCTCAGAATTTTCCACAGTTTATTGTAACATCTTCATTAGCATTTAATAAAACAACTTGGTCCTATTGTATAGTCAAATTGCTACCTGAGACTAATCATCACACCACCAATGGGATCTGTGATGGACAGGAGCAGTCTCTTCTGCAACATTACTTGGTTGTTATTATATATACAATCAAATTTCACTTTTTAATCCAGCACAAGGTCTAAAACTAGACTTTGAGATAATTGTATCCCAAGGGGAATGAAGTCGGGCACCACTTTGGGTCATGGATTCTTTGGCTTTATTTTGAGAAAGAGGATTTGAGGTGGCAAAATTCTTTCTCACATTAGGATATGGAGACTATTCTCAAGTTAAACCTTAAATGTCTGTGCTTAGAGTACCTTGTACTGGTAAGTTATAATGAATCCCTTCAGTATTGGAATAATTTCATGAAATGAATGTTTTATTTTAATAAATAGAGTTAGGACAGCCTAGTAAGAGCTTGATAGAAAGAGTAAGGAGCCAAGCAAAATAGAACAGCAAGTCACTTTCTGTTGTTTGCTAATAATGATCCATTTATCCTTTCACCCTTGCAGGAGTTCTCTGCTTAGTTTCCTTTTATTCTTAATCCCAGAAAGTGTCCCATTTCCGGCTGACATACTTTTGTTCCTCTGGGAAACAAAATACTTCTTAAAGAATCTGCCTGGAAATCTCATGCTTATTTTCCTTGTGAACCTTGGCTTTGAACTTTGTGCTTTCCCTGACCCTCTTCACTGCTGCTCAAACCTCAGGAAGATTACAACTGTTCAATCTGGAGCCACAGAGCATTTACGGTTTTGTTTTTATTACTAAAAAGTGAGTGATTTATGATTAGCAATATTAAAACATTATTTTTTGGTTACCAAGTAACAGAGAGAAACATTAATGACCTAAAAAAAAAATTCATATGAATTTGGAAAACCACTCCAGAAGTCACGAATCAGCACTTTGAATACAATATATTATAAAGAAGTGTCTGGATAAATCAATATAAATGATTTTATTTATCTCATTGCATAAATTATTAAATCATGTATACTAAATTGATTGTACTTTAAATATATTGAATTTTAATATAATAATAACTGCTAAGTTATGTTCTAAAAGTAGTAATTGTGGTTCAAGACTTAAGGGTAGCATAATTGAAATCAGTGGCAGTCCAGGCAGATAGTTTATGCAAAATAAAAAGTAAGAGCATGATAGTCATTCAAAATTTGCCATAACTTGTGGTTCTGAGTTTTCAGGTTGACAACAGTGTCAAGATTTCATCCTTTCAAAATTCCTAAGAAACGAAGTTTTCTCAACTCATACAGATAACTGTATGGGTTCTCTTACTTGGTATGACAATAGTCTTAACTGAAGAAGAATTAAATTGGCAGCACAGATGTATTTAGAGTCTTATCGGTAGAATACACAAAAATCAGTGGTGGCGTGTGATATGAATACAGATGATACACTTCTATACAAGGCCAGCTGAATGAGATTCTTGCTTCAAACACTGAATTTGTATTTTTACTCGTTGTGACATGTTGAAAAACAAAGTGCTTAAATTTTACACCAATAATCATCTCTTCCTATACCATCAAATTATGGTTATTGCTTATTTTCTGTAAACTGAATGTTATAATCTTTATCACATTATCTAAAATATTTTAATATACTCCATATTTAAACAGCTTAAATATTTAACAAATCAATTTATGTATAAATTATTTTATAAATTAAGCATTAATAATTATTCTTAAAAATAGATTAATATGAATTATAGTTGTGGAAAAGAGCCTATGGTCCTTGTCCCCCATGTCCTTTCCCTGCCTTTTCTCTCTGGAAAATCTTAGCCAAAGAATAAGTTTAACCAGAGAAGTGAAAACGTGCAGAAACAAGGGAAAACCGTCAAAGGAGACCAAATAACAATGATCTAGTCAGTAAGCAGTGTGAAAGATGTTTAATTCATTCTCAAGGGCTATAGATAATATTTTGAGCCATAGCCTGTGGGCTGTCTTTTAGATACTGAAACCTCCACCAGGTGAATTAAGCTAATAACGTGATGACCAGACTCTGTCTACAACTTGTGCTGTGCTGTGCTTAGTTGCTCAGCAGTCACTCAGTTGTGTCCAACTTTGTGAACCCATGAAGCCCACCAGGCTCCTCTGTCCGTGGAATTCTCCAGGCAGGAATACTGGAGTGGATTGCCATTCCTTTCTCCAGGGGATCTTCCCAAGCCCAGGGATCAAACCCAGATTGCCCGCATTGCAAGAAGATTCTTTACTGACTGAGCAGGGAAGCCCAAGAATACTGGAGTGGCTAGCTTATCCCTTCTCCAGGGGATCTTTCCGACCCAGGAACTGAACCAGCATTTCAGGTGGATTTTTTACTAGCTGAGCTATCAGGAAGCACAGGCCATGACATAAACTGCCACAATTCTTAGAATTGGCCTAAAAGAAATGGAAATAAACCCACCATGGATCTGAATATTAACTGTACTTAAAACAACCAATGTGACACTTGTCAGACCACCGACGATCGGTTTCAAGATGACCGTTAAGAGCCCACTGGCTGTTTCTGCATGTAGCCCCCTCCCTCATCCTATAGAAGCTCTTGCCCACTGACTGTCAGTGGAGAAGCTGGGGTAAATCAGCCTTTGGATAGGTGTTCACCCTTTCCCCTCAACATTGCTGACATCCAAAATAAATCAAACTTTCCTTTGCACCGACCTGGCGCTTGAGTGGCGAACAGACAGACCCCACTTTCAGTTTTAGATGATTATTTAAAGCAAAGTTATAGAAAATAAAACTAAGTAAACTGGGTAGTTTGTGAAAACTCTCTTTTTAAAAATAATTGCTTCTTGACTAAATTTCACATATTTTTATGGGTATTCATAACCTTATTATATTGCACACAAGTTAGGATATCTCAGTTCATTTCAGTTCAGTCATTCAGTTGTGTCCGACTCTTTGCGACCCCATGAACCGCAACACACCAGGCCTCCCTGTCCATCACCAACTCCCAGAGTCCACCCAAACCCATGTCCATTGAGTCGGTGATGCAATCCAGCCATCTCATCCTCTGTCATCCCCTTCTCCTCCTGCCCTCAATCTTTCCCAGCATCAGGATCTTTTCAAATGAGTCAGCTCTTTGCATGAGGTGGCCAAAGTATTGGAGTTTCAGCTTTAGCATCAGTACTTGCAATGAACACCCAGGACTGATCTCTATTAGGATGAACTGGTTGGATCTCCTTGAAGTCCAAGAGACTCTCAAGAGTCTTATCCAACACCACAGTTCAAAAGTATCTATTCTTCAGTGCTCAGCTTTCTTTATAGTCCAACTCTCACATCCATATATGAACACTGGAAAAACCATAGCCTTGACTAGACGGACCTTTGTTGACAAAGTAAAGTCTCTGGTTTTTAATATGCTGTCTAGGTTGGTCATAACTTTCCTTCCAAGGAGTAAGCATCTTTTAATTTCATGGCTGCAATCACCATCTGCAGAGATTTTGGAGACCAGAAAAATAAAGTCAGCCACTGTTTCTCTATCTATTTCCCATGAAGTGATGGAACCAGATGCCATGATCTTCGTTTTCTGAATGTTGAGCTTTAAGCCAACTTTTTCACTCTCCTCTTTCACTTTCATCAAGAGGCTCTTTAGTTCTTCTTCACTTTCTGCCATAAGGATAGTGTCATCTGCATATCTGAGGTTAGTGTTATTTCTCCTGGCAATCTTGATTCCAGCTTGTGCTTCTTCCAGCCCAATATTTCTCATGATGTACTCTGCATATAAGTTAAATAAGCAGGTGACAATATACAGACCTGACGGACTCCTTTTCCTCTTTGGAACCAGTCTGTTGTTCCAAGTCCTGTTCTAACTGTTGCTTCCTGACCTGCATACAGGTTTCTCAAGAGGCAGGTGAGGTGGTCTGGTATTCCCATCTCTTTCAGAATTGTGCACAGTTTATTGTGATCCACACAGTCAAAGGCTTTGGCATAGTCAATAAAGCAGAAATAGATGTTTTTCTGGAACTCTCTTGCTTTTTACATGATCCAGCGGATGTTGGCAATTTGATCTCTGGTTCCTCTGCCTTTTCTAAAACCAACTTGAACATCTGGACTTTCATGGTTCACGTATTGCTGAAGCCTGACTTGGAGAATTTTGAGCATTACTTTACTAGCATGTGAGATGAGTGCAATTGTGCAGTAGTCTGAGCATTCTTTGGCATTGCCTTTCTTTGGGATTGGAATGAAAACTGACCTTTTCCAGTCCTGTGGCCACTGCTGAGTTTTCCAAATTTGCTGGCATATTGACTGCAGCACTTGCACAGCGTCATCTTTCAGGATTTGAAATAGCTCAACTGGTGTTCTATCACCTCCACTAGCTTTGTTTGTAGTGATGCTTTCTAAGACCCACTTGACTTCACATGCCAGGATGTCTGGCTCTAGATGAATGATCATACCATCATGATTATCTTGGTTGTGAAGATCTTTTTTGTACAGTTCTTCTGTGTATTCTTGCCACCTCTTCTTAATATCTTCTGCCTCTTTTAGGTCCCTACCATTTCTGTCCTTTATTGAGCTCATCTTTGCATGAAATGTTCCCTTGGTATCTCTAGTTTTCTTCAAGAGACCTCTAGTCTTTCCCATTCTATTATTTTTCTGTATTTCTTTGCATTGATTGCTGAGGAAAGCTTTCTTATCTCTCCTTGCTATTCTTTGGAACTCTGCATTCAAATGGGTTTATCTTTCCTTTTCTCCCTTGCTTTTTGCTTCTCTTCTTTTCACAGCTATTTGTAAGGCCTCCTCAGACAGCCATTTTGCCTTTTTGTATTTATTTTTCTTGGGGATTGTCTTGATTCCTCCTGTACAATATAACATACTTCCATCAATAGTTCATCAAGCACTCTGTCTATCAGATCTAGTCCCTTAAATCTATTTCTCACTTCCACTGTACAGACATAAGGGATTTGATTTAGGTCATACCTGAATGGTCTAGTGGTTTTCTCCACCTGGATATCTACTGCTTCAGAATTTAGGAATTTATATTGAAGTGTTGCAAAAACTTTATAATTTTTTCCACACAAGTTTGAGAGTCATTAGTTGTGTACTCAGTGTTATTAAATTCAGAAACAGAGTTAGTTGTTTTAAAATTTAAAAAATTACTCTTTGTCTCTATTTGCTAACAGCTTTAAAATAAATAATTTTTTTTTTTACATTAAAGGAATTATTTTCCCCCCAAGGAGTATGCTAAGTGTACTAAATAAAGCATGGAGCTTCCCAGGTGGTGTTAATGGTAAACAACCCTCCTGCCAATGCAGGAGACATAAGAGATATGGGTTCAATTGCTGGGTCGGGAAGATCCCCTGGAGGAGGCGTGGTAACCCACTCTAGGATTCTTGCCTGGAGAATCCCACAGACAGAGGAACCTGGCAGGCTACAGTCCACAGAGTTGCAAAGAGTTGAACATGACTGAAGCATCTACTTAATTGTTGTATTACAGTTATAAGATCAAAACAACAATGCTCTATATATTATAGAAATTTTGTTTAGTAAAACAGTAATGAGATTTTAGAGAGAGTTTCTAAATTCATTTCATTTTTGTCTTAGTTTGAGTTCCTCAGAAGCAGACCTAGGACAAGGGTGTGCATGCATGTGACTTATTTATAAAGTTTTCTCAGGGGCAAATCTATGTGTGAACAGAGGAGTCAGGAAGGGGAAAAGGGAAGATCCCAGCAAGGACAAGCTATCAGCCTCTGACTAATCCTACAGGACAGCCCTGGAGTGAAAATTATCCTTCACCAGTCATCCAACTAATTGGCATGGGAGCCTGGCTTTCATTTTTTTCTGTACCCATAAGTCATTAGCTGAGGGTTTGGCATCTTTCTTTTAGCCAAATCCATTCGAAATTCATTCATGTTGCTGCATAAATAAATAATTACTTCTTTTTATTCTTGACTGCTATTCCATTGTATGGATGAACCACAGTCTGTTTCTTCATTCTCCTGTTTAAAAATGCCTTGTTGCTTCCAGTTTTTTACAATTATGAATAACGCAGTTATGACAGTGCACATACAGGCTTTTATGTGAAGATAAAATTTAAATTCATTTGAGTAAAAACAAGGAATAAGTAGACTAAGTAATAAATGTATGTTTTATTTTATAATATACTGCCTTATCATTCCCAAAATAGCTTTACCATGTTTGCATTTCTGCCATAGTTGAATAATAATATCTGTTGCTCTACATCCTCCTTGCTGCTGCTGCTGCTGCTGCTGCTGCTAAGTCACTTCAGTCGTGTCCGACTCTATGCGACCCCATAGACGGCAGCCCACCAGACTCCCCCATCCCTGGGATTCTCCAGGCAAGAACACTGGAGTGGGTTGCCATTTCTTTCTCCAATGCATGAAAGTGAAAAGTGAAAGTGAAGTTGCTCAGTTGTGTCCCACTCTTAGCGACCCCATGGACTGCAGCCCACCAGGCTCCTCCGTCCATGGGATTTTCCAGGCAAGAGTACTGGAGTGGGGTGCCATCGCCTTTTCTACATCCTCCGTAGTATGACATATTGTCATTTAAAAGTTTTAAAAACGATTTTAATAGTGTATAGTGCTAAGTATTTATGGTCTTAATTAGGTTTTACTTTAATAACATTTACCTAATATTGAGCATCATTTCATGTGCCATATTTGGCATATTTGCCATTTCTATTTTTTGATAAAGTGTCTTTATAATTAGGTGTTTTATTTTTAAAACGCATCATTTGTTTTCATGCTGTTGAGTTTTAGGTGTTATATTTAAATTCTGGATAAAATTCTTTTACAGAATATATTAGTTGCAAACATTTTCTCCCAGGCTATACATTGTAGTGTTGTTTTCTTAACAGTATCCTTTGAATAACAAATATTGTAATTCAACAAGATTTAACAAGCCTTACCTAGCTTGTGTTTCCAAAATTGGCTTGGTGTCTTCTGCTTGCACTGCTTCCTGGACTGAATCCCTGTTTCAGCATTGCTTTTACTCAGCACTCCTTAGATTGGTAGTGGGTTAGGAGGGTTTATCTGATATCCTGATTAAACTTCAATCTGAGGTAGGCGTGACCCTGGTATTGGGAGTGTGGTCTTCACAGGCGCTGCTGTCCACCCTTGCATAATTGTGCTGGATCTCCTGGTGTTCAGAGAAGGTGATGGCACCCCACTCCAGTACTCTTGCCTGGAAAATCCCATGGACAGAGGAGCCTGGTAGGCTGCAGTCCATGGGGTTGGGAAGAGTCAGACACGACTGAGCGACTTCCCTGTCTCTTTTCACTTTTATGCATTGGAGAGGGAAATGGCAACCCACTCCAGTGATCTTGCCTGGAGAATCCGAGGGACGGGGGAGCCTGGTGGGCTGCCGTCTCTGGGATCGCACAGAGTCGGACACGACTGAAGCGACTTAGCTGCAGCAGCAGTTCCCTGGTGTTAAGCATTTTTTTTTTTTCTTTTGTTCTCCTCACCCAGCTGCAGTGGGTTTCCACAAAGGTCCTCAGGCTCTGTATGTTTTTGTTGACTTTCTCCCAACAGACTAAGACCTTCCTTCGAGGAGATAGTCTTGGGGTATTTCTGCAGCAGTTTAAGTTTCCTTCCCCCAGGCAAAAACTTTCTCTAAGTTTGCCTTATTTCTCTGTGAATACTTGATTGTGTTCTCTAAGGAAAGGGCTGTAAAAAAATGTATCCCCATCTCATTGGTGTCCCCAAGGTTTTCACACTCTTATGCTAACCCACACCCAGGCTTTAGCAATTTGATAAATAATTCTGGTTGAATATTATTGTAGCTGAGTAGGATCCTATGGGGCCTTCCCAGAACAGACTCCCTGCCCGCCCAAGTCCTCCACCTGCCTCTGGTCTGTAGAAAACCTGTAACCTGTAGAAAAAAATGTAACCAAAGAGTAAATGTAATCAGAGAAGTGAGAAAAGACAGAGAGAATGGACAATAGTCAAGCAAAATAAAACAATAATAGTTTAACCATTAAACAAAGTCAAGACCCTTTAACTCCTCTTCAAGGGCTATAGATAATATTCTGAACCATGTCCTTTGAGCTGTTTTGCAGATACCAAAACCCTACCAGATGAGAGAAGTTAACTGCATGCTGCCTACAAGCATGCACATAGACCCTGACTGGTTGGAACAAGATGGTTGATGACATTAACTCCCAATTGCCTCACCACCAACCAATCAGAAGAATGTTCATGAGCTAATCATGCATTCCACAACTGTGATCCCTTATCCTAAGTTCGGATCTTTTAAGCACTAGCTATCCTGGTGCCCTGAAGTAAATGGTGCACTTCTCTTCACCACAGTGCTCTGTAAGTAAATTGGCTTTCAGTTCATTTCAGTTCAGTTGCTCAGTCATGTCCGACTCTTTGTGACCCCATGAATCACAGCACGCCAGGCCTCCCTGTCCATCACCAACTCCCAGAGTTCACTCAGACTCACGTCCATCGAGTCAGTGATGCCATCCAGCCATCTCATCCTCTGTCGTCCCCTTCTCCTGCCCCCAATCCATCCCAGCATCAGAGTCTTTCCCAATGAGTCAACTCTTCGCATGAGGTGGCCAAAGTACTAGAGTTTCAGCTTTAGCATCATTCCTTCCAAAGAAATCCCAGGGCTGATCTCCTTCAGAATGGACTGGTTGGATCTCCTTGCAGTCCAAGGGACTCTCAAGAGTCTTCTCCAACACCACAGTTCAAAAGCATCAGTTCTTCGGCACTCAGCCTTCTTCACAGTCCAACTCTCACATCCATACATGACTACTGGAAAAACCATAGCCTTGACTAGACGGACCTTAGTCAGCAAAGTAATGTCTGCTTTTGAATATGCTATCTAGGTTGGTCATAACTTTTCTTCCAAGGAGTAAGCGTCTTTTAATTTCATGGCTGCAGTCACCATCTGCAGTGATATTGGAGCCCCCCAAAATAAAGTCTGACACTGTTTCCACTGTTTCCCCATCTATTTCCCATGAAGTGATGGGACCAGATGCCATGATCTTCGTTTTCTGAATGTTGAGCTTTAAGCCAACTTTTTCGCTCTCCTCTTTCACTTTCATCAAGAGGCTTTTTAACTCCTCTTCACTTTCTGCCATAAGGGTGTTGTCATCTGCATAGCTGAGGTTATTGATATTTCTCCCAGCTATCTTGATTCCAGCTTGTGTTTCTTCCAGCCCAGCGTTTCTCATGATGTACTCTGCATATAAGTTAAATAAACAGGGTGACAATGTGCAGCCTTGATGTACTCCTTTTCCTCTTTGGCACCAGTCTGTTGTTCCATGTCCTGTTCTAACTGTTGCTCTGTCATCTGTATGCATTGACTCCACCCTTATGGCAGAAAGTAAAGTGGAACTGAAGAGCATCTTCATGAATGTGAAAGAGGAGAGTGAAAAAGTTGGCTTAAAACTCAGCATTCAGAAAACTAAGATCACGGCATCTGGTCACATCATTTCATGACAAACAGATGGGGAAGCAATGGAAACTGAGAGATTTTAGTTTTGGGGGCTCCAAAATCACTTCAGTTGGTGACTGCAACCATGAAATTAAAAGACGCTTACTCCTTGGAAGGAAGGTTATGACCAAAATAGACAGCACATTAAAAAGCAGATACATTGCTTTATCAACAAAAGTCCATCTAGTCAAAGCTATGGTTTTTCCAGTAGTCATGTATGGATGTGAGAGTTGGACTATAAAGCTGAGTGCCAAATAATTGATGCTTTTGAACTGTGGTGTTGGAGAAGACTTTTGAGAGTCCCTTGTACAGCAAAGAGATCCAGCCAGTCCATCCTAAAAGAAATCTGTCCTGAATATTTATTATATTAACATCAGAAGGACTGATGTTGAAGCTTGAACTCCAATTTTAGGCCCCCTGATGCAAAGAACCAACTCATTGGAAAAGACCCTCATGCTGGGAAAGACTGAAGGCGGGAGGAGAAGAGACGACAGAGGATCAGATGGTTGGATGGCATCACCGACGCTATGGATGTGAATAAGTGTAGGCTCTGGGACTTGGCGATGGACCGGGAGGCCTGGCATGCTGCAGTTCATGGAGTCACAAAGAATCGGACACATCTGAGCTACTGAACTGAACTGTTCAGCAATTATATATTTTAATTCTAAGACAACTTCCAAAGGAATTTAATATAATGCAGGGTGTTAAAATTGTTTATAACTGTGAATAAATATAAAACCTAGTATCTCTAGTTTTTTTCCCCCCCTTTACTATGTCTTACCAAATCCATGTTGATTAAAGACATTGGCTTTGTTCATTTAAGTAAGTGAGCTCTGTGGGACACTATGTGTAAGAATGATGACTAAGGGCTACACACACACACAAATTCCATGGTCACGTAAGATCATGAAATATGTTACACAGCAGAAATCTTCTTATTAAAGGAAAATCTTAAAAAAGAGAAATCTCATTAAACATGCAACTTGCAAGATTTCAATAATTTAAAGTAGATAAACAGATATAAGAAAAAAATTTGTAAATGATTCCACCTACTGATTCTTTCCATTTGTTCCAGAATAAAATGGAGGAAGGAGACAAGAATTTACTTTTGGCTGAACTGGTCTAAATTGCCATACATTTTTCAATAAGGGAGCATCTGGCCATGTTGCATGTGAAACTAGTGTTTAAAGCTGCATATTTTGAACACAATTATGCTTCTAATTTCAAACCAAAAATTTTATGAAGGAAACAATGCAATGGGATTAGACTACATGTTATCTTCCAAAAAAGCTGTAAATGTAGTCATGTATATTGTATCCTAGAAGATTTAGGAGATTTTTAAGGGTCATCTTGGCTATTCTTATTTTTACCTTTTGAAACCTAGTTCCTAAAGAAGATGCTAATCCATGTGTGAGAAAACCCACTTTGACAGGATGCATAAAACCATTTTTTTCCAAATTTATTTGATGAAATACTCCTCTCAAAATAGTTTTCATTATTTTTCTTAGAATCAGTTCTATGTTGAACACAGATCAGGAAGCACTTTATTAAATCAGAATCTCGAAGATGGGATGTGATCTCTTCCATTATTGTATTTCTAGTGCCTGTGTATTGTACCTTTAACATATCTCACTACATATTGATTTACATAATGAATAAATAGATGCATTGAATAAATAATTATACTGCAATAAAAAATTTTTGTGTAAATCAATGCATTCATTTCCAGAAATTTTTAGCTCCAAATGTAACATAACAAATAATATGTTGATAAGACAAGATATTTGGAAAGTATGTGTTTCAGATTAAGGTTATTAGTACTTCTTGTGTTATTTAAGTTTTAAATTTAATTGATTTTATCCCATTTGAGTTTCATTACAGAAAAAAGACATGCCTTTTTCTTTGACTAAAAAAAAATTATCTATGTCCTTGTTTTATGCTTTGTCATATACATTTAATATTTATTTTGTTCTCTATGTAAGTATGCCATTGTAAACATTTTTTGCATGTGACTATAGTATTTGTTACACTTATTATTTCTAGTAGACATATCTATATTTCCCCTCAGAATAGTGTCTCAATTAAATCTTGGTTTCAAGTTACAAATAATTGGGATGGATTTCTGAGATGTGCTTTGGTGTGTTGCCAACACCAGAACTCTGTCCCTACTCCTTTTCTTTTCACTAGACACTCATTAAAATATAGTCAACTTTCCTGCATAAAATGGAAACAAAATGATTGATATTATTGTTCATTACTGTGTATTCTCTGGCTTCTATAAAGTCTTGTATTATAGTCACTGAGGAGCAGTAATATATTGAACACAAGTCTAGCCTTCCAAAATAATAACAATGTCTATATACCTACATCTCTTCTACTTCTCAGTAGGTACTGAGAAAATACTCAGCTGTGATATTCAACAGATTTGAGACACTAAGACTCATTCTTTAGAAAGTGAATATGTGTCCAAAAGTCCGCTATACACATCTGTGTCTTTTTTGCTGTCCTGCATACAGGGTCATCATTGCCATCTTCCTAAATTCCATATATATGTGTTAGTATACTGTATTGGTGTTTTTCTTTCTGGCTCTCTTCACTCTGTATAATCGGCTCCAGTTTCATCCATCTCATCAGAACTGATTCAAATGTATTCTTTTTGATGGCTGAATGTCAATCTATGCCAAAACCAATACAGAATTGTAAAGTAAAAATTAAAAATAAATAAATTAATTAATTAAAAAAAAAAAGAAAGTGAATATGTGTAGATAGCAGTGATTTTGTTCCTCGAAGTTAACAAATGTTACACAACATTACCTGGTTTACTACGCATAGATCTATCAAACATCCTTTTAATTGCTTCTCTTTTAAGCAATTCTTTCAAAGAACCAGACTCTTATGAACAACTATATCGTCAAAAGAAAGACTTTAATCAACTATTTTCACATGTTAATATTTTATTGGCCAAGATTTCTTTTTTAAAATGCTCAACTGTAGTTTTCATTTTATGCATTTCTCTGCTCTTAACAATTGGAATAATTGAGGAGTCAAAAGCTACTTTTAGAGAGAAGGACATTATGGGCTTTTAGGATGTAATGATATATATATATTTTTAAATTACTGTCATGATTTTTTTTTTTTAAGCTAGACTACTCTTCTGTTCTGAGATCTCATACATTCCATCTACACCACTTCCTCTAATTATCTCTCTTGTTTCCCATTTGGGCTTCCGTGGTGGCTCAAATGGTAAAGAATCTG
Source organism: Oryx dammah (assembly GCF_014754425.2). Classification (NCBI taxonomy): domain Eukaryota; kingdom Metazoa; phylum Chordata; class Mammalia; order Artiodactyla; family Bovidae; genus Oryx; species Oryx dammah. The sequence goes on from NW_024070203.1 coordinate 61,474,800, forward strand.
CCCTCAGTGCACGAGATCTAGGTTTGATCCCTGGGTCGGGAAGATCCCCTGAAGAAGGGAATGGCAACCCAACTCCAGTATTCTTGCCTGGAGAATTCCATGGACCAAGGAGCTTGGTGGGCTACACTCCATGGGGTCCCAAAGAGTTGGGCAGGACTGAGTGACTTCCACTTTTTCATCTTCCCTTGTCCCTTGTGTAGATACCAGCTTCCACGTAATGATTCTCCCTCATTTGGGGTTGGAATTAAACTGCTTATGTTTTCCAGGCTGTGGGTGTTTTACTTGGGGCCTGGATCACCTACTGTTAGTGCTTAATTATTACCCCACATATACCACTGTTATCTGCTCTTGTGATATTTTGTGTTGAGCAGCAGATAGTAAAGTGATATATTAATATCATGATGGTTAAAACCTCTTAGTCTGGAATAGAACTGACTGGGCTTAAATATAGGCTATCCAGGTTGAATATTGAAGTCTTGCTTTAAATCTTAGTTTTCTTATCTATATGCCATCATATTTAGAGTAGTAATCAAAATATATATTATCTTCCCAATGGAATTGTGAAGATTATTATTTTTTAGCACACATGAAAGCACTTTGGATGGCAACTGGCACATAGTTAATGAATAATAATAACAATAGTAATAATAGTCCTTATGAATAGGCTCCAAGATGCTGCCCATATAGGTAGAAAATCCCTAGTCACTCATTATTTTATCCTATTGAAATGTAATTTTGTCAACTTAGTTATCCTCACAGCACTTGAGGCTCTGGTTGCTCTATCAAAGTTGGCATGCTCAAAGATTTTTTCTTAAATTTCAAACTGAGTTTATTGTTTCATGGATAGGACATTTGTGACAATTTTAAAAGTACATTGTTCTCTGTGTGTGTGTCTATGTGTGTGTATACATGTATGATTCTATGGAGAACATCCACAGTTTTGATTAGAGTTTCATGAATCAAAAACTTTTAGGACTATTGATCTGGAGATCCTGTCTGAATGAACTAAATAGTTTTAATTCCTGACTTCTGTCTACCTCACGTTCCTGAGCCAGCTGCATCTCATTTATTGTACCTGTTGTGTAAACATATCTGTACTGAGATGTTAGCACATGCATACACACTGAAGAAAATAAAATATATGATTAAAAATGTGAAAAGACAACATTTATATCAACAAAAATTAAACAATCAATGACATGACTCTCCTAGCATATTCAATAATGTTATACTTCTCCACATGCCTATCTCTTTTGATGTTATCAAGACTAGGTTCAATTGATTTTATTACATGCACCTGAATAAGAATGTCACCATAATAGCTGAGAATACTGAGAATAAGCTTATGTTTTCAATATTTTAATTTACATCAGTTGAATGTAACCACCATATACCTTGACTTTGATGAAATATGACATACTTAATTTTCCTTAATTAAAATTTAAAAAATTATATCTCTGAAATAAAAGAAAGACATACTAATAGGAGGATTTCTATGGATTAGTAAATACTTTCTTATGGTAGATATCTTTTCAGAGATTCTGCTTTTAGGTGAAGTCATTAAATGGAAATGGTAGCTAATATTAAACTCACGTTTGAAAAGAGTACTCCTTCTAACATATACATGCACACTAAGTGCAGATTTTAATCTTGCTGCATAGGTCTTTCTGAGACCTACAAAATATGCATGGTCCCAAATAAGTTAGGTGGTGTGCTGGTAAAGAATCTGCCTGCAGAGCCTGCCAATGTAGAAAATGTGAGTTCGATCCCTGGGTCAGGAAGATCCCCTGTAATATGAAATAACAACCCACTCCAATAGTCTTGCCTGGAAAATTCCATGGACCAGAGGAGCCTGGTGGGCTACAGTCCTTGGAGTCACAAAGAGTCAGACATGACTGAGCAGACTTGTGTGATGATAGTTTAGAGAAATTCAAACATTGTTATTTTTTAAGAAAAAGTCTAAATATCAGTGATATAGATGCACTATTGAATACAGAAGAGAGTGTAGGAGAAGATGATCACAGTAAGCCAGATTTACATGAAATATCTAGAGCCCATCATGTCCAATTCCCTTGCTTTACATATAGCAAACCTTGAAACTGAACCTTGCCTAATATTGCTATTCAGATAAAATCATAAATCAGTTGACATAAGAAGCTAAGAAACCTGTTACACTGTTAGGAAGATAAACCTGACATAGTCCCACAGCATTAATTATTGCTGTGGATCAGTGGTGCTGAGCTAGGTGGGTTTCACACAGATTTGTTCCTTTGCCCAGTATTCCATAAACTCATATCCTAATCTTAAAATAATGATGAGAAAAGGAGAGAAGGAATCACAAAATTTTGCATGGAGTTGAAATAGTGATTTCATTGACTGTAGCTATTAGAGAACAAGATACACTTAGAATCACCTTGAAAGAACACTTGAAGAACAAAGGGGGAGAGAAGTTGTCCGTTTTGCCTCAGAAAACCCTGTCATAAGGGCTTCTCAAGATCATAGATGGCTAAGCAGTGGCACCCAACAGGAGATGGTGATGCCTGCTAGAAAGCAAGGATAACTGAATCAGGATAGTTCCTGGTAGAAAATCCTTAGAGGTGACTGGTAAAACATAAGTCAGATGCAACTTTCAGACTTATGGTGACAGTAACCTCAAAACTGTATTTCTGCATGTGATGGCAGTATATAAATGATGGAGCAGTAAGGGACAAAGAAGTGGGGAAAAACAAATATAATTGGACTTTTACTCATAAAGCAAACATGAAACATGTAAGAATTCCTTAGTAGAGTCTTCAAAATGAGAACTTCCCAGAAGGTTGGGGTCCAGCAATAGCAACATAAAGATAAAATCCAAATAAATGTGGGTTGCATACATATGCTATAACAAAGCTTTAGACAGTTTGCTATGAAAAATACCATATTGCTCAAAAGAAAGACAGAAACAGAGCCCAGGTCCCTTGAGTCTTACATCAGGGCCCTTTCCAATGGTTATATATGTTTAAGACAGTATCCTTAGTTCTATAAATGATATTAAAATTCATAGGAAAGTTACTTTGTCTGGTTGCCCATCAGTTTGTTAAAAAGGCTTGATCTCTAATGAATGTCAACAGTGGCATAGTACAGTCACAGTAGAAAGCCTGGCACCTTCCCTCTAAAGCCATATGTTAATTTATAAAAATGAAAAAGAAAATACAAATATTCAGAGTCAAAACTAAGAATATTATTATAGCATGATGCTGGGTTGTGTTAAGATTACCTTGCAACCTGGCAAGGTAAATATTTAGTTGAGAGTCAGTTTTCAGTCATGTAAGAGCAATTATCAGCTGAGCCACAAGGGACGGCCATCATGGATGTCCATGGAAATGGATGTAGCCATTATGGTCAACAAGAGTCAGAAATGCAGTACTTGGATGCAATCTCAAAAACGACAGAATGATCTCTGTTTGTTTCCAAGAAAACCATTCAATGTCACAGTAATCCAAGTCTATGCCCCAACCAGTAACGCTGAAGAAGCTGAAGCTGAACGGTTCTATGAAGACCTACAAGACCTTTTAGAACTAACACCCAAAAAAGATGTCCTTTTCATTATAGAGGACTGGAATGCAAAAGTAGAAAGTCAAGAAACACCTGGAGTAACAGGCACATTTGGCCTTGAAATATGGAATGAAGCAGGGCAAAGACTAATAGAGTTTTGCCAAGAAAATGCACTGGTCACAGCAAACACCCTCTTCCAACAACACAAGAGAAGACTCTACACATGGACATCACCAGATGGTCAACACTGAAATCAGATTGATTATATTCTTTGCAGCCAAAGATGGAGAAGCTCTATACAGTCAACAAAAACAACACCAGGAGCTGACTGTGGCTCAGATCATGAACTCCTTATTGCCAAATTCAGACTTAAATTGAAGACAGTAGGGAAAACCACTAGACCATTCAGGTATGACCTAATCAAATCCCTTATGATTATACAGTGGAAGTGAGACATAGATTTAAGGGACTAGATCTGATAGAGTGCCTGATGAACTATGGACTGTGGTTCATGACATTGTACAGGAGACAGGGATCAAGACCATCTCCATAGAAAAGAAATGCAAAAAAGCAAAATGGCTGTCTGAGAAGGCCTTAAAATAGCTGTGAAAAGAAGAGAAGCAGAAAACAAAGGAGAAAAGGAAAGACATAAGCATCTGAATGTAGAGTTTCAAATAGCAAGAAGAGATAGGAAAGTCTTCCTCAGCGATCAACGCAAAGAAATAGACGAAAACAACAGAATGGGAAAGACTAGAGATCTCTTCAAGAAAATTAGAAATACCAAAGGAACATTTCATGCAAAGATGGGCTCAATAAAGGACAGAAATGGTCTGGACCTAACAGAAGCAGAAGATATTAAGAAGAGGTGGCAAGAATACACAGAAGAACTGTACAAAAAAGAGCTTCACGACCCAGATAATCATGATGGTGTGATCACTCATCTAGAGCCAGACATCCTGGAATGTGAAGTCAAGTGGGCCTTAGGAAGCATCACTATGAACAAAGCTAGTGGAGGTGATTGAATTCCAGTGGAGCTATTTCAAATCCTGAAAGATGATGCTGTGAAAGTGCTGCACTCAATATGCCAGCAAATTTGGAAAACTCAGCACTGGCCACAGGACTGGAAAAGGTCAGTTTGCATTCCAATCCCAAAGAAACGCAATGCCAAAGAATGCTCAAACTACGGCACAATTGCACTCATCTCACAGGGTAGGAAGGTATTGCTCAAAATTCTCCAAGTCAGGCTTCAGTAATATGTGAACTATGAACTTCCAGATGTTCAAGATGGCTTTAGAAAAGGCAGAGGAACCAGAGATCAAATTGCCAACATCCTCTGGATCATGGAAAAGGCAAAAGAGTTCTAGAAAAACATCTATTTCTGCTTTATTGACTATGCCAAGGCCTTTGACTGTGTGGATCACAATAAACTGTGGAAAATTTTGAAAGAGATAGGAACACCAGACCACCTGACCTGCCTCTTGAGAAATCTGTAGGCAGGTCAGGAAGCAACAGTTAGAACGGGACATGGAACAACAGACTGGTTCCAAATAGAATAAGGAGTACGTCCAGGCTGTGTACTGTCACCCTGCTTATTTAACTTATATGCAGAGTACATCATGAGCTGGAAGAAGCACATGCTGGAACCAAGATTGCCGGGAGAAATATCAATAACCTCAGATATGCAGATGACACCACCCTTATGGCAGAAAGTGAAGAGGAACTAAAAAACCTCTTGATGAAAGTGAAAGAGGAGAGTGAAAAAGTTGGCTTAAAGCTCAACATTCAGAAAACGAAGATCATGGCATCTGGTCCCATCACTTCATGGGAAATAGATGGGGAAACAGTGGAAACAGTGTCAGACTTTATTTTTGGGGACCCCAAAATTACTGCAGATGGTGACTGCAGCCATGAAATTAAAAGACACTTTCTCCTTGGAAGAAAAGTTATGACCAACCTAGATAGCATATTCAAAAGCAGAGACATTGCCAACAAAGGTCTATCTAGTCAAGGCTATGGTTTTTCCAATGGTCATGTATGGATGTGAGAGCTGGACTGTGAAGAAAGCTGAGCACTAAAGAATTGATGCTTTTGAACTATGGTGTTGGAGAAGACTCTTGAGTGTCTCTTGGACTGTAAGGAGATCCAACCAGTCCATTCTGAAGGAGATCAGCCCTGGGATTTCTTTGGAAGGAATGATGCTAAAGCTGAAACTCCAGTACTTTGGCCACCTCATGTGAAGAGTTGACTCATTGGAAAAGACTCTCATGCTGGCATGGATTGGGGGAAGTAGGAGAAGGGGACGACAGAAGATGAGATGGCTGGATGGCATCACTGATTCGATGGACGTGAGTCTGATTGAACTCTGGGAGTTGGCGATGGACAGGGAGGCCTGGCGTGCTGCAATTCATGGGGTCGCAAAGAATCAGACAAGACTGAGCGACTGAACTGAACTAACTGAAGAGCAGTTAAAGATTTTTGTATCCATCTGCCAAAGTCTAGTGATTTCTTCAAGAAGAAGCTTATTTTTTGAAGTCAATTCTTTGGACTCCTCTTAAATAAATTTTTAAAAAGTAGATAGATTTCAAACTAGAGAGGCCAATTATAAGCTGGAGGGGAGTCAAGGGGAATGGATGCCAGAGATTTACGCTCACAGTTTATGCAAAAGGAACCATGGCAGTTCACACATATACTATCTCAGGTGACCAGTCTGAGATAGTCTAGTCTAGGAGCTCTAGTGTGGAGAAGGCAATGGCACCCCACTCCAGCACTCTTGCCTGGAAAATCCCATAGATGGAGGAGCCTGGTAGGCTGCAGTCCACGGGGTCGTGAAGAGTCGGACACGGCTGAGCGACTTCACTTTCACTTTTCACTTTCATGCATTGGAGAACAAAATGCCAACTCACTCCAGTGTTCTTGCCTGGAGAATCCCAGGGACGGGGGAGCCTGGTGGGCTGCCGTCTATGGGGTCGCACAGAGTCAGACACTACTGAAGTGACTTAGCAGCAGCAGCAGCAGCAGCAGCAGGAGTTCTAATGTAGTTTCTGAACTTATGCAATTTGCATCTATCTTTCTTGAGTGTTTGGAGTGGGAAATCTGTGGCAATGATAGATTTGAAGTTTTGATCTTGATTATTCTTGCCATAGTTAATAAGTCACTAATAGGGGACAGTTTGTTAAACACTTAAGTGTGTATCCAAAGACTAACTCTGACTTACATTCATACCAACTAACACGCAGAGACATTGGTCAGGTTTTGTCTAGTTTGATTGTCCAGAGATACCTGAACAATTTTAAGTCTAGCTAAGACACCACTCTACAACACAATGAAATGAGAAGATAAAGCATCAATTTAGTCATTCTATGCAACAAAATAACATAATATCTCTGTCAACTCTTACTTGTTAATAGTGATTATTTATGTATTAGCCCTTTCTGTCCCATTCTGAATGTTGACTCTTGCTGTTCTGACATGAAGTTTTCATTTTATTCTTGACAAATCAAAATATGCATTTTATACTTTGCTCTTTGAGGAGAAAGAACAACAACTTGAGCTTAATCTTATAAAATGATTCTCAAACTGGGTAGATTCACATATCTAGCCTTAACTCTATTTTCAAGTTCCTATGACTGAGTCTCTGAGATTTCAATGCTTTGCTATTTCACACCCCATGTTGTGGGCCTCCCAGGTGGCACTAGTGGTAAAGAACTTGCCTCCCAATGCAGGAGACCTAAGAGACACAGGTTCAATCCCTGGGTCCAGTATGTCCCTTGGAAGAGGCAATGGAAACCCACTCTAATATTCTTGCCTGGAGAATCCCATGGCTGGAGGACCCAAGAGTTGGACAAGACTGAGCAATTTACCATGCAGCACATGATGGGTTGCTCTCTCATTGTAGGGAAGTGGTAACAAGAAGGTGGTAACAACTGGAAACTTGCTTTATGTTTATCTTCCAATAAATAAGTACTACTAATAATATTGACTGAAATGTACTTCTTAGAATTCATCAATTTCCTCAACACAAGTTTGTCTCTCCATACCTACTTTCTATATTAGGGTAACACTTCTTCCAACTCCCCACTTTAAAATCTTTGTCATTTCCTTTCCTTAACCTCTACATCCAAAAAATCACAATACCTTATCAATCTCACGTTCAACGCTGTTCAACTTCCCTTCCTCTCTCCATCCTTTTGATTTCAGTACTTCATCATTTTAAGCTTGACTATGTCAGTAAAAATCATTTATTTACTATTATCCAAGACTCTACTCTTTCACCTCTCCTGCCCATATATTACATTGTTAGTATATGACCGCAGTAAAATGTATATCTGGTCATGCTGTGCTGCCTTTAGTCATGTCCAACTCTTTGCAGCCTCATGGACTGTAGTCTGCCAGACACCTCTGTCCATAGGGATTGTCCAGGCAAAAATACTGGAGTGGCTTGCAATACACTCCTTAACCCCTTAATTCCTTCCCAACCCTGGAATCAAACCCAGGTCTCCTGCATTGAAGACAGAATTTTTACCAGCTGAGCTACCAGGGAAGCCCTCTGGTCATGCTATCTCCCACCAAAATCCTACTCCTTTCAACACATCACTCACACACACACACACACACACACACACACACACACTCCAAATAGAAATGCTGTTGTATTGCCTGTGGAATAAATCCAAGTTCCTTGAAAAGGCATTTAAAGATTTCAACAGTTTCTGATTATCTTTCCTGATTAAGTATTTCACACTTAACTGATACAGTTAAATTTCACTTGGTTAATTACCCTTCTCTGAATACACTATGCCAAAGAGCCTGGCATTTTGTGTGTGTGTGAGTGAGGTAAACATGACTTAATATCCATGAAACTAATTTTAGAAACAAGAAAAGAAAAAAGTCTTGGATTAGAACAAAGAGTTTTCATGTGATACATTTCTGAAGTGGATTGCACAAAGGATGTGATTTTATGAAAAAAAAAAAACAGCATAAGAACATGACTTTAATATATACACCATGATTTATTTTAAAATTAAAGTAACTATGAAGTACACAAAAACATTTCATGAGAAGATAGTGAATATGTGCATCTCTTCCTGATTTCAATAAGTTGCAGCTATCTACAAAGTAAATTTTAGTTCCACTTAAAAAGATTGAGCGTTTTGCAATCAAAGATATCCCTTGGATTTCAATAAACATTCTGGTTGTCCTTGGCGTCTTTCACTTTGTGAATGAAGAACTTTGTTCTCGTTGGTCTGGGAATAGTTTTGACTGGTGATGTTTTCTTTTGGCTGGGAAATAGATTAAGGGCCTTTCTTCCTGGCAGACCCTTCTTTCTATTGGATGTAACTATTGAACTTACTTAAAAGAATACTTCTATTTATCCTGGCTGTTCAAATTCATCTTGTAGATGTCTATAAATTTGAAAATTAAAGTAAATTTAAAAATGGAGTTTTTAAAATGTACACCTGCAAGAGAGTTATCTTAAAATACCCGGGAGAGAACAAGAACAAAAAAAGAATAATGATATTTTAACAGTGAGAGTGCACACAGGAGTAATATATAGCTATAAAAGTTCTGTTTTATCAAAGAAATATGTATGTAAATTTATTTTTAGTCATCAGCTTTCCTGGTCTTTCACTTTAAAATGCTTTCATCCTGAAGAAAGTCATGTGGTTTACCATAACTGTTTGCTGATTTTCCTTGAGCGAGTGGAATATCTTTCAACTAGAGCTATTTGAAATAATTATGAGAAAAAAGGAAGCATAGTTTTTTTCTAACTGCAAAATGTTTTATATTTGCCTGTGAAGAAGATCAGTTTTTCTGCTCCTGGAGAATAAGTTTTTAAACACTATAAACCCTTTTCATTGTAGTGGGTATTTCCTGTTGTCCTCCTGGCAGCAGATACGTTGGAATCTGCCATATGTTGTAATGCTGATGAGCTGCAAAAATTTGCCAAAAAAAAAAAAAATGTAGTAAACCAAAATGGAACATCTTTGCACAAGGATTTTCTTAGACTCTGTAACTGAGAAGGTAGGTAACCTCATGTATATAATCTCTGAAAAGTAAAATGCAAACTTCCCCTACAGAACTTTGAAAGTAGAATGATAAAATCTTTTAAAACATAATTCAAGTGCTATAGGGAAGGTTTGGAAGCTGTCTTTTCTGGCTTTATTTCCCATCTGTGCATTGGATTGGAAGCATCAATATTTATTTTGTCTCTGCACCAAAGACGATTTATCAAATATGCCTACAATCAGTCACTACTAATTGGAAATAAATTCAAAAGCACAGTTTCAGCGTGTTCATTCCATTTTCCACAGGAATGATAACAATATTATTGGAAGTTTTTAGAAAGACTTCAGTGTGGAAAGTCCAGGAAAAAACTTTTGTCCCTTCTTTTCCTCTATAAATAACATAATGAAAAATTATTGGTAAGTCAGTAGTTTCTTCTGGTCTTTAAAAGAACATAATTCATGGACAGACTTTCAGTCTGAGAGTTGAGGCTTTTATATTTTTATTTATGTGACAAAAATTTGTGTTTATTTTTAAAATTTCCTTTCCTTCCTTTCTCTCCATTATAAGATCTTTGTCCAAGTGACTTGATATTCTTGTTCAAAAGACTTTTGTTGACATTGTTGCCTAGTAAAATAGGATATTTATTAATGTTGACAAAAATTAATCAGCAGTCAATCTAAGAAAGAAATGGAAATTTTTAGTCAAGCCAACCTGAGGATTATAACCCAAGAGATAGTCTTTCAGATATCTCTGGAGACTGTTCCTAAGAAATGAGCAGAGGAGGCCAGTATAAATGTGATTTTGACAAAGGGCTACCTGCAATCAAGTGCACGTCTTGGTAGAAGATGACTGCTATTCATGAGGGACAAATATTTAAGTTAATGCTTTTAGTGCTTTTTATTATTTATTTATTTTTTTACTTTATTTTACTTTACAATACTGTATTGGTTTTGCCATACATTGACATGAATCCGCCATGGGTGTTCATGAGTTCCCAATCCTGAACCCCCCTCCCACCTCCTACCCCATATCATCTCTCTGGATCATCCCCGTGCACCAGCCCCAAGCATCCTGTATCCTGTATCGAACATAGACTGGCGATTCATTTCTTACATGATAGTATACATGTTTCAATGCCATTCTCCCAAATCATCCCACCCTCTCCCTCTCCCTCAGAGTCCAAAAGTCCATTCTATACATCTGTGTCTCTTTTGCTGTCCTGTATACAGGGTTATCATTACCATCTTTCTAAATTCCATATATATGTGTTAGCATGCTGTATTGGTGTTTTTCTTTCTGGCTTACTTCACTCTGTATAATCGGCTCCAGTTTCATCCACCTCATTAAAACTGATTCAAATGTATTCTTTTTAGTGACTGAGTAATACTCCACTGTGTATATGTACCACGGCTTTCTTATCCATTCATCTGCTGATGGACATCTAGGTTGTTTCCATGTCCTGGCTATTACAAACAGTGCTGTGATGAACATTGGGGTACACTGTCTCTTTCAATTCTGGTTTCCTCGGTGTGTATGCCCAGCAGTGGGATTGCTGGGTCATAAGGTAGTTCTATTTGCAATTTTTTAAGGAATCTCCACACTGTTCTCCATAGTGGCTGTAATAGTTTGCGTTCCCACCAACAGGGTAAGAGGGTTCCCTTTTCTCCACACCCTCTCCAGCATTTATTACTTGTAGACTTTTGGATCGCAGCCATTCTGACTGGTGTGAAATGGTACCTCATTGTGGTCTTGATTTGCATTTCTCTGATAATGAGTGATGTTGAGCATCTTTTCATGTGTTTGTCAGCTATCCATATGTCTTCTTTGGAGAAATGTCTATTTAGTTCTTTGGCCCATTGTTTGATTGGGTTATTTATTTTTCTGGAATTGAGCTGCAGGAGTTGCTTGTATATTTTTGAGATTAGTTGTTTGTCAGTTGCTTCATTTGCTATTATTTTCTCCCATTCAGAAGGCTGTCTTTTCACCTTGCTTATGGTTTCCTTTGTTGTGCAGAAGCTTTTAATTTTAATTAGATCCCATTTGTTTATTTTTGCTTTTATTTCCAGAATTCTGGGAGGTGGATCATAGAGGATCCTGCTGTGATTTATGTCAGAGAGTGTTTTGCCTATGTTCTCCTCTAGGAGTTTTATAGTTTCTGGTCTTACATTTAGATCTTTAATCCATTTTGAGTTTATTTTTGTGTATGGTGTTAGAAAGTGATCTAGTTTCATTCTTTTACAAGTGGTTGACCAGTTTCCCAGAACCACTTGTTAAAGATTGTCTTTACTCCATTGTATATTCTTGCCTCCTTTGTCGAAGGCAAGGTGTCCATAGGTGCGTGGATTTATCTCTGGGCTTTCTATTTTGTTCCATTGATCTATATTTCTGTCTTTGTGCCAGTATCATACTGTCTTGATGACTGTGGCTTTGTAGTAGAGCCTGAAGTCAGGCAGGTTGATTCCTCCAGTTCCATTCTTCTTTCTCTTTTAGTGCTTTTAGTGATGAAGGAAAAATACCTCATCCCTATATAAATCAAAGCGCTTTTGGTGCTTTTTAAAGAATGGAAGATGCAAGAAACTGGGTTAATAACTGGATTCATTTTCTCCTGAAAACATCTAACTATCTGAGAGCCAGTTCTGCCAGTTTTGCAAAAGCACAAAATGCCTCATCCTGATACTCACCCCAAATTTTGAATTTCTTTCAGGATACACTGCAAATAAGCAATTACAGTGGCTAATGACTTGGTTCTTGTGGAATGGGATGGTGAACAATATTCCCTATTTCACAACCTCCACTTCTATTTTGGTCTTAATTTTAACCACGGTTTGGGAGGCATTTAATCATGACCAAGTTTTCTCTCAGTGCTAGGAACATTCATCCCATGTCAGGCGAGGATTTCATTGATGGGCCACTCACTGTGCTATTATTTGACTAGGCCCTGTTAATAATATTCAAAAGCCTCTGTACCACCTGTGTTGCTAGTTTGTTATAGTCCAAGAAATGGTTCCCTCTTGTTTCTTCTTCCCTTACCTATAGTTACACGATTACCGTCATTGATCTTTAGAAGTATGTATGTGCTCAGTCATTTAGTTGTGTTTGACTCTTTGTGAACCCATGGACTATAGCCCACCAGGCTCCTCTGTCCATGGGTTTCTCCTGGCAAGGATGCCAGAGTGGGTTACATTTCCTCCTCTAGGTATAAAAGTATACATTCAGTCGATAGTTCCAAGTCATCTAGTCATCATTTTTGTTGGAGGCTTGTCACGTGTTTGGAAAAGCAGGAAACAATAATTGCGTAGAACAGAATACAAATAATACACTGGTAACATTAATAAGGTCATAGATAAGTAATGTTAACTTTTGAAGGGTTACATAGCTGGTGCTGGAAGAGGAAAAGTTTAGCTTTATGGTTGAGCAGATATTTCTACCTTTGAGGAGGTCTGGTTGATGTACAATACACGTGCACAAAACACACAAAGGGGAAAGGAGGAGGCCCAAATGAACAGAGAAAATTTTCATGTTTAAATTTTTCTCATCTTTACCTTAAAATATAAATTTCATTTCATCAAATTTAGGCATGTTTGATATTGCAATATTTTGTCTTTGTTTTTCTTTCTTCTGTTTTTTATTTTTCTGTTCATTATTCCCTCCTTTAAGTAGAGAAAAATTAGCAGAAAAAGTTTCACACTTTGGGGGGAAAAATACCTCATCCCTATATAAATCAAATAATATCTTGCTTCTTGTATTTGTGCACTTTGAATAGGAAGTTGTGAGGGCAGGAACTCTGTCTTCTCTAATAGCTTGAATAAAGCCAAGTACCTGTCATCACTTCACAAACAAATAAATGATAATAATGGTGAAAAAATGAAATATGGAAACCAAACTTTTTTACTTATTCACTCTTCATTTCCCTAATATGTGCTATAATTTTAGTTAGGCTATTTATGACTAAAACAGCAAGGCCTTCATATGGGAAAAATTGCTTTTCTGTTTTGCCTGCCCGTTGCCCCCATTCATCATGCCTTCAATCCAGTGCCAAAAAGGGCTTGCATAATTTTGGCTATAAACGGCTGACTGAGAATATCCAACCCTGCTCCACCCAATACATCACTAAAGAAAGAACTATATTTTGCAGTATCTTATTACATTTTTAGTTTATGGGAAATTAAGGCAGTTATAAACATTAGTTTTAAATGTTGGCAAGCAAATAGGAGAGTGAGTAATGGCAAAGGAGAAGAATAAGGAGGTAGACATACTCTTATGTTCTGGCATAACTACAACACTCATGGGAAAGCTAGTGAGTTTTCTAGCTGAAGAAATTGATATTCCTTTGAGAGCCTGAATTAGTCACATTAGCTGTCTTTGTTGAGAATCTGGTCAAGCTAATTAACGTCCTCTTTTTGCTGAGCACTCGCAGCTTCTGAATGAATTGCCTTTTAGTGTTTGTGTTTCATGTGATGATTCAGGCTGATTTCTCCTCTTCAAAATTTTAGGGGAATTAATCACAGAGCTCCAATTCAATTGCAATAGTAATACCTTTTACTACTGGGAGTGCTGTCAATCTGAGTTACATAGCCTGAGTTAGGGATCTGACCAATGTGGTGTGAGGAAATTCTAAAAAACGATCAGCTTATTTAATGACTTCAGGGAATATTGCATTTCTTGCGCTACTATCCCCTCCATGACCAACCTCCAAACCAAGATGGTTTTGAATACATCTACATAATTGAATTCATAAACTTAGTCTCTATGGTGACTTTTCTATATTATATTAAAAAAACTTCCCTCTTTCCTCTTGTAGTATCTCAAAAAAGGGAAGAGTAATTTTTATGTGCAGCTGAACTTTCTATTCCATTTTAATGTATTTTCCTAATGTACAGAATTGGGACCCCAGTACCCATGTTTGTGTTAAGTGACCCTGCTTCTCTTCAATATCTCCTTGACTTAAAGGTGATTACCTCTTTAAAAAATCAGAATATTATTCTCACAACTTTCAGACTTTAAATATTAGAATGTCACTCTAATAGCAAAGCCCAAAGATATAGAGTGTACAGACTGTTACATTTCCAATCATGCAGAAGAAGTTGATCTGAGAAAAATAAGCCAGAAAGAAGAGATGAAGGATGGAGAGTGTAGAGTTTTAGAAGTTCCAATTAACCACACCACCTAACCAGTGGGACAGCTGTTTGAATTTCCATAGTCCTACCAATATATTTCTCTCATTCCTGAACTGCTTTACCTTAGGTTTCTGTGGTTTGCAATTTAGTCTTCACTAATAGTGATGGACAGGGAGGCCTGGCATGCTGCGATTCATGGGGTCGCAGAGTCGGACATGACTGAGCGACTGAACTAAACTGAACTGAACTGAATGTAACTTACTTGACTTTAAGTGACAAATATATATTTTCTACTTACCTGAGTACACAATGTTTCTCAAAGTCTGTTCTTAATTTTTCTTAAATAGAATCCCCTTTCAAAAGAATCTACCTTGCTAGAATTGAGGTACCTAGATATTTCATATTCTCTGTATGTGGAGAAGTATACATAATCAATATTTTGCTTATGCACAATTAATATTTCACCTCATGGCAATTTATGTTAGCTCTTGGTTAGCAGAAAAATGAGACCTGGCAACATGCACTCTACTACTTCATAAAAACCTCAAGGAGATTTCTTAATATCGTGAAAATAAATGATGCAATAATATATTTATATTTAAAATACTGAGAAAAGATAAAGTAAGTAATAAATTCTTAGTCTGATGCTCTGATTTTGTATGCCAGCTTTGTACCTATCATGTTTTTGCTTTGAGAAATCACTTAACTCAAGTACTGAATAAACTTCCTCTTTTGTGGAAGAAATATACATATAATTTAAACATATGTATTCTACATGAGAAAGAATTGTTTGTATATATATTATACATAATTCAATTTGTATTTTGTATAAGAATGTTTCTAAGGAGGGTAACACTTTTACTGAGGAGATGTTATGATAAAATTATTTCAGACTCAAGTACAAATGTTTGAGAATGACTCATCTTGCATGGAGGCCTCAGAGAGAATGTATTCTTCTAGGTGTAAAGGAGAAGCAGAATGCTTTGGTCCTGGAAATAGAGAAGAAGGGAGCTGAAGAGGGAAAAATAAAAAGGATGATAACCCCTATGATAGCCTGGAACAAAAGAAATATAAAGAAGTAAAGTGTTCAAAGGTAGTTTTGGATGCAAAAGTGTCCAAATTTAATATCCTGAGAAATACCACAGAATAATGAGTGTGATAACAAAAGGATGAAATATAAATGGCATGAAATCATCTAGTTCCCCCACTCTCACTTCTGGCCTAGTTAGAGATAAACAAAGTCCAAATGAGGATATTTTTTCTTTGTCATAAGTGAGTTATAACTAGGTGCTCTTATTAATTGAAGAGGAATGGCAAACCATTCCAATATTCTTGCCTGGGAAATCCCATGGTCAGAGGAGTCTGACAGGCTATAATGCATGGGGTCACAAAGAGTTAGATACAACTTTGCCACTGAGCATGCACACATGCTATTATTAATGGCTCAACTCTGCATATCTCATACTTTTCTTTTTATTGAACTATAATAAGCACAATATTATATGTTATAGGTGTACAGTATAGTGATTCACAATGTTTAAAGGTTATACTCCATTTAGAGTTATTGTAAAATATTGGCTATATTCCCTGTGTTGTACAATATATTCTTGTAGCTTATTTTATACCTACTCCAAGCTAGTAGGTATTAAATCCCCTACCCCTATATTGCCCCTCCTTCCTTCCCCCTCCCCACTGGTAACCACTTTTTAAATTTCTATATCTGTGAGTCTGCTTCTTTTTCTTGTATTCACTGGTTGTATTTTTTTAGATTCTACATATAAGTGATATTATACATTGTTTTTCATTCTCTATCTTACCTCACTTAGTATAATACCCTCCAAGACCAACTATGTTGTTGCAAATGGCAAGATTTTATTATTTTTAATGGCTGAGTAGTATTCCATTGTTCCACATCTTTTTTATCCATTCATCTATTGATGGACACTTAGGTTGCCTCCATACTTGCTTAGTGCAAATAATGCTGCTATGAACATTGGAGTGCATATAATCTTATCAAATTGTGTTTAAATGATCTGTACTAATGAAAGAATGTGAAGACAGCACAAAAAATGAAAAACGTGAAAGATTGAAATATATATCACATTCTTGGATTGGAAGAATTAATTTTGTGTTAAAGTAACCATACTATCCAAGGCAATCTACAGATTCAATATAATCCCTATCAAAATACCAGTTGCATTTTTCACCGAACTAGAGCAAGTAATTATAAAATGTGTATGGAAACACAAGAGACAGCAAATAGCCAAAACAATCTGAGAGAGAAGAATAGAAGAAGAACCATGTTGGAGGAACCATGCTGGAGGAACCATGCTCCCTGACTTCAGACTATACTACAAAGATACAGTAATCAAAACAGTATGATACTGGTTAAACAAAACAGATACATTGATAAACAGAACAAAACCGAGAGCTCAGAAATAAACCTATGCACTTAAGGTCATTTAACCCATGACAAAGGAATCAAAAATATACAATTGAGAAAAGAGAGTCTATTCAATAAATGATGATGGGAATACTGAACAGCTACATCTAAAAAAATATTAGAACGTTCTCTAATACTACATACAAAAAATAAACTCAAAATTGGTTAAAGACCTAAATGTAAGACCAGAAACCATAAAGCTCTTGAGAGAAAAGTATAGGTAGAACACTCTTCAACAGAAATTATAGCAATATTTCTTGGATCTGCCTCCTAAAACAAAGGAAATAAAAGTAAAGACAAACAAACAGGACTCAATTAAACCTAAAAGTTTTTGCATAACAAGTGAAATATTCTACCAAACAAACAAACAAACAAAACTGCAGAATAGGAGAAAATATTTTCAAGTGATATGACTGATAAGGGGTTAATTCCACAATATATAAACAGCTTATACAATTCAACATTAAAAAATAATTCAATTAAAATTGGGCAGAAGAACTAAACAGACATTTTTCTAAAGAGGACATGCATATGGTCAATGGGCATATGGGGAAATAGAAATCATAACCACGATAAGATATCACTCACACCTGTCAGAATGGCTCAAAAAGAACACAAAAAACAAATGTTAGCAAGATGTAGAAAAAAGGGAACCCCCATACACTGTTGGTGGGAATGTAACCTGGTTCAGCCACTGTGGAAAACTGTATGGGGGTTTTTCCATAAGCTAAAAACAGAATTACCATATGATGCAGCGATTCAATCTTTAGGTCTCATGATTTTTTTATGGGTAAACTCAGAGTCATGTTTGGGCATCATCACATCAATTGGCATTATGTCTCATCAGGACCAGGGCTCATCATCATGGGCTAACTCATCATCAGTGGATATACAACAACTACTAGCTCAACTATTTTATCACTGTTGAGGAAGTACTGGGAATTAAAAAAGGACTAGGTCACATTTCAAATTTTAATATATTAATACTTTCTTTGTTTTAATAGGAAAATTATAACAATTTGTTTCAATAGAAGCATCAACCCTTAATCTGTTTTATAGAACCCCACATTTTCACAATCTCAGACCTTTCAGAAAAGTCCCATGCATATATGCTCCCTCAACTTAATTTTTCTGGGGTCATAATATTCTGAATTATAGAAATAGTCTAGGCTTATTAAAGATAAAAAATGTATACCACTCATCCTCAATTGCTGATCATACTGGTACTTCTTACATAAAGGTAATAAAACAAGACTAGTCCCTGTGTGGATAAGACACTGGTAAATCAGGAGGTTCTTTAATACTTTAGGCTACAACAGTATTCAAATACATGTTTAACTTCTACTTCATTGTCTGTGCATTGTGTTTAAGAGTATGGCCCTTGGATACAGTCTACCATAGCACAAAATATGGATTTTGTTTAAGGTACTTAAATTCTATGGGCCTTAGATTTTTCATCTGTAATGTGAGGTTAATAATAGTATCTACTATTAAGATGTTTGGAGGATTAATGAGATTATACTCATAAAACATGATAACAGTGCCTGATATACAGTGATGACTCTTTTAACATTGTTAATTGTTTTTACAATGACTATGCCAAATATGTTGCAATCAATACAATTCTCCCTCAGTATCCTAGGGAAGATTTGTTCTAGGAAATGCCACAGATACCAAAATTCACAGATGCCAAGTCCCATAGTGACCCTCTGTACTTCTGAGTTCTCATCCCCAGATTTGACCCATGGTGGTTGGCCAGATCTGCCCATGTGGATTCCACATATACAAAAGGCTGAATGTACATTCATTTTTTAAAAATTCACATAAAAGTGGACTCAGTTCAAACCTGTGTTCAAAGGTCAACTGTATTTAGATATGTATTTATATATGTATTATTTTATTGTATTATGTTTCTGAGTATGTAGAACATACTTAGTATAAATGAAACATTTTAATTATACTGACTTTGAATACTATTGTATCTTTTAAAATCAATTATTTAAAAGTTTTTCAATCCATCCAGTCTGATGGATAAAGTAATTCAACTAAGAACTAATGCATAAGTCTCCAATAGTCCAGTTATAGAAACTGTGGCGGTATTAAAGGAAACAATGATGTTTAACAGATAAGGTATATCTCTAGTACTCCATCGTGGACTACTAGAAAATTTTGAAGTATAGTTATTTTACTATGTTGTGTTAGTTTCTGGTGTACAGTAAATGATTCTTACACACACACACACACACACACACACACACACACACACATGGCTTCTCAGATGGCTCAGTAATAAAGAATCCACCTGATAATGCAGGAGACACAGGAGATGCAGGTTTGATCTCTGGGTGGGGGAGATACCTTGGAGTAGGAAATGGAAACCCACTCCAGTATTCTTGCCTGGAAAATCCCACGGACAGAAAAGCCTGATGGGCTGCAGTCTATGCGATTGCAAAGAGGCGGACGTGACTGAGCGCACACCATATATCTATTTCGTCATGTTCTTTTCACTATAGATTGTTATGAGATTTGACTATAGTTCCCTGTGTTATATAACAGAACCTTGTTATTTATTTTATAGTTTCCCAGTCATTCTCCCTCATGTACCCGATTGTCATCTCAAATCTTTTCTTTCCAAATCAAATATTTTCTTTCCATCTCAAATATTTTCTTTCCACCAAACTGACTTGCACAATTGAGTTCTGTGTCCCTGTCCCTGTACTGTTAGGATTTAAGACATAGATCCATATTTGGTTCCTCCCTCACATAACATGATTCCTCTCATTGTTTTTCCATCCTTCCCTTCCTTTTATTACAAAACTATTCTTCTCTCAGACCGTGTTCATCACTCCATAGATTTTAGTAAACCCTTTTGGATTCAGCCTCTCTCCTCCCAAGGGCAAAACCATAAGCAGCTTACATTTTAATCCCCCTACACTGTTCACGTGCCTCACCACCAAGTGAAAATCTGTAGTTGCTTCCTGCTACCAAAAATTAAATTTTCAACTGTCCTTCAAGGCCATCAACATCTGTCATAGACTTACTTTGATTTCATTCTCTAATACATTCACTTATTCATGTGTGTATTCACTCATTTATTTATTTACAAACAATGTGAACTTTTATGTCATGTCACAAAAGGTCATTTGTACCAAGCTTCTATCTTACTTATACTGTGCATCAACTGTCTTGAAAGATGCCTTACATATCTGTTAGTCGGCTCAAGCTGCCGTAACAAAATACCACAGACTAGGTAGCCTGAACAATAGAAATTTGTTTTCCCATGGTTCTCAAAGTCTAACATCAAAGTACCAGGAGGACTGGTGCCTGATGAAGCCTCTTTTCCTGGCTTGCAGACAGCCATCTTCACACTGGCCTTTCCTCCTTACACTTTCAGCGCAAGTGAGAGAGCTCTAGAACCTTCCTCTTTTCATAAGGACATCCATGCCATTGTCATTGTTGAGTGTGAGCTCTGGCCTGTCCGACTCTTTTGCAACTCCGTGGATTGTATCCCACCAGGCTCCTCTAATCATGGAATTTTCCAAGCAAGAATATTGAAGCAGTTTGCCCTCCCCTTCTCCAGGGGATTGTCTCTTGCACCTCCTGCATTGACAGGTGGATTATTTTACCCCTGTACTATCTGGAAGCCCCATAAGGATATCAGTGCTATTGGATTAGGGCCCAGTCTTGTGACTTCACTTAACCTTCCTTACCTCTTTAAAAGCACTATCTCCAACACACTGGAAGTTAGGGTTTCTACATATGAATTTTCGGGAGGAGAGAAGCCACATTTCAGTTCGTAGCAACTTTCTGTCTTTAATTATTTATGCCATCATTGTATTTCCAGTTTGCCATACTTTCATTATTCCTATCTATCCAAACCTTCATATCCATTATGGAACATCTCTTTCTTAAAAAAAAAAAAAAAATTCTGTTCAGTTTCTTTATGGTGAATTGCTCTGCCTCTACATAGTTTGAGAATTTATATTTTGTACCATGTATTTGACAGTATGATAACTTGCAATTATTCAGATACATATGAAATAGAAAATTCTCTTTCAGGCTACAACTATACCTATTACAAGTGTTATGTATTTGAACATAATAATAATAAGTATAAAAATAAATATAGTATAACATAAGCATAGCTTATGATTTTTTGGTAAGTAGCTTATATATTTTTAGTAAGAGTAGAATCTCAGTTTTGCATACAGAAATACCTTACTATACTGATTATGTTGATTAATTTTTAAACCTTGATTCAAAATTTTATGGAATCATTTTAATATTGTACTCATTAACAGATTCAGAAATTTAATTATCCACAGAGATGAACACTATTACTTTTTGTTTTAAATGTAAAATCTATTTAAAACTGGATTTTTGGAAAATTAGCAGGCATTATAAAAGTCATTTATACAAATGTCTGATAGAGTAAACAAGTCAATGTACTATGGTATAATTCTAAACATAGAAAATTATTACAACATATGTATAAGATGACAGTCCTAAGATAAATATTATTTAAAGTTACTTTAACAACTATATTGTTTTCCTATATGTTCCTCCTTAGGGGACTTCCTACCACAGTCCAGTACTCCTATTTCTCTTGTTAAAAGGGAAATCATTGAGCTAAATTTACTTCACAACAAAAGGTTAGTTACAGTGTTTTATTGTTTCCAGGATTATTTGTTGCCCCCCCGCAAAAGACTTTAGGAGTGGTATTATATTTTTCACAAAGGCTAAAATACAATGGTAGCATTTCAGATGTTAGCATACATGAAGAGAGAAATATTTTGCTGTTGGACTCATTATCTTATTTCTTCTTCTTAAATTGTACTTTAGAGGCAGCCAAACATCCTACCATTTCAAAGATACCTATCAACAACAATAAAAAAATTCAAGACATATCTCATATAAAAATATGCTTTTTTTAATCTCTGCTTTCTTTTTAATGTTCAAAAGTAATTTCTCTTTGTTCTCTCCTGTTTTTATACATATTGTAATGGAGGTATTGACTCTTCTTATTTTAGATTATCTTTTAAAGGATGTTTATGCAGCAAACAGTTGAGGATGATATAGTTTCTTATCTGATGCAACAGCCAGTTGGGCTTATGTCTTTAGAAGAAACAGTCTTCCTCTAGGGCAAAAGGGCATCATACTTCTGGCCATTAAAAAAAGTTCAGATTCCCTGAGCTCAGATTTCCTTTCCAGTAATGTCAACCATTGCATATTCATGGATCATCTGGCCCTCCAAGAACTAGGGCTTGGGGAACTAGGACAAAATTACTGATAACTTGACTATTGCTATTGCTGTGAATAATAAATTTTTTCTTCTCTGGTCTAGCCAAAATCTCATTGTATTCTACCAGCACCTACTAAACTGTGACCTTCTAACTTGAGAGCTTATAAATAGGCAAATCTGAGGCTCTTCAGAAAGTTTTACACGTAAAGTCGTCCATGGACTATACAGTCCATGGAATTCCCTAGGCCAGAATACTGGAGGGGGTAGCCTTTCCCTTCTCCAGGGAATCTTCCCAACCCAGGGATCAAACTCAGGTCTCCCACATGGCAGGCAGATTCTTTACCAATTGAGCCACAAGGGATGCCCATGTATTAATGAAGATCATGTTTTTTCTCTTTCTGAAGACTCATTTTTATGTAATAAATAACCTAGGTTTCAAGTTCCAAATATGCTAGGGCTGCCATAACAAAACACCACAAACTGGGCAGCTTCAACAACATAATTGTTTGTGACAGTTCTGGAGTCTGGAATTCCAAGTCCAAGTCCAAGGCTTTGGCATGAATGGTTGCTCCTGAGGCTTCTCTCTTTGATCTGCAGATGGCCACCTATTTGCTGTGTTCCTCCAGGCCTTTCTTCTGGGCTGGTACATCCTTGGTGTCTCTTTTCTTATAAGGACACCAGTCATAATGTGTTAGGGTCCACCTCTATGACCTTATTCAGTCTTAATTACTGCTCTAAGATCCTTAACTTCAGAGGCATCCATGTGGGTTAAGATTTCAACATGGATTTTTGTAGGACACAATTCAGTCCACAGCACTCTTCTCATATGTTTTAACACAGTTCTCCATAAGCCTCTCATTTCTTATAAACAGAGACACCAGCTAACCTTTTATCCCATACTCTGATATGTGTGAAGTGTCTTGCTCATGGAAAGTTAGTTTATAGTACAGTATTACAAAAACAATGTTTTCCACTTAGATAAATCTAAGGCAGATATATTTATTGCCATTATAAAAGATTTGGGTTTCTTAAGCTTTGCTCTCTCTCTTGTTATTTAACCAAGGCAATGGCACTCCACTCCAATACTCTTGCCTGGAAAATCCCATGGATGGAGGAGCCTGGTAGGCTAGAGTCCAAAGGGTTGCAAAAACTCGGACACGACTGAGCAAGTTCACTTTCACTTTTCACTTTGATGCACTGGAGAAGGAAATGGCAACCCACTCCAGTGTTCTTGCCTGGAGAATCCCAGGGACGGGGGAGCCTGGTGGGCTGCCATCTATGGGGTCGCACAGAGTCGGACACGACTGAAGTGACTTAGCAGCAGCAGCAGCAGCAATCCCTGGTACCTTGTCCTTGTTGCATCACCCTATAGGAGGTTCTGGGGCTACCAGAAGAAAATGCTAACAGTTTGAGTACCATCATTGTTATAAGTACTTATTGTCCCTTGTCCCAAACTCAGGAGTCTCAAAACTTCTGCCAGCATCCATGAAATTGGTAGGCTAACTCATTAACTCGTAATAGAGTTGTAATAAGAGACTGTAAACCCAGACTCTTCACGATTTTTCACACCATCTTCTATTTCCTTCATTTCTTACAATATTTGATTTCCATTCCATGGGAGAGTAAGGAAACAAAATTTCTTTCAATTCTCCGACAAATTTGTTATACCTCCACTTTAAATATAAAGCCTTCTAGGCAAAGATTTGTTTGGATTTTCCAGACAGATTTTGGCATCTTATCATCTGAAAGATATTGAGACTTTGTTAATCTCATCTTACAGATCACTCCTTTTTATTCTTCAAATCTAAGTTCAAGAGTCACCTTTTCAAGAAGTACTCTCTAAACATATTATTTGAATTTGGGATCCCTCATTACCTACCAATAATCACATATAGTACCTTTAAACCATTTAATACAATCAATACTGAGCAATTTATTCAGCTTTTGTTGTTGCTGTTTAGTTGCTCAGTCATGTCTGACTCTTTTGTGACCCCATGGATGGTAGCCCTGCCAGGTTCCTCTGTCCATGGGATTTCCCAGGCAAAAATACTAGAGTGGGTTACCATTTCTCCATGGGACCCTCCCAACCCAGAAATTGAACCTGTGTCTCTAGCATTGGCAGGAAGATTCTTTACCACTGAGCCACCAGGGAAGTCCTCGTTCATCTTGTTTGTTATTAGTGTCTCCCACTAGATGCAACTCAGGGACCTGATTAGTCTTATCCACAGTTTTATCAACAGCAATAATTCTCAACAAGGTATGCTTTTATCACCCAACAGACATTTGGCAATGTCTCAAAGGCAATTTTGGTTATCAAAACTAAGAAGGGGGTATTGTTAGTATCTAGTTTAGAGACCAGCTGTTGCTACTGCTGCTAAGTCACTTCAGTCGTGTCCAACTCTTAGCGACCCCATGGACTGCAGCCCACCAGGCTCCTCTGTCCATGGGATTTTCCAGGCAAGACTACTGGAGTGGGGTGCCATTGCCTTCTCCGAGTTTAGAGACCAGGGATGCTGCTAAACATCTAAAATGCACAAAAATTTTCCGTAGCAAATAATTGCTCACTGTACAATGTCAGTAGTGGGAAGGTAGAGAATCCCTAATCTACTGCATCCAATAGAGTGTATGAGGATCAAAGGTGACTGAAGATGTGTTGATTCATTTGAAAGAATATTTTTGTTATATTATTTAATAAATTATATTTGGATTACATTATTCTGGCTTTCACTGTTAACTGCTTGAGCAAAAAGAATATCCCCTAAACCTAAATACTCTTAAACTCCAAGTAGGGTAATCACAAAGATATCCACATCTAGAGATGCATAGAAAACTATTCATAGTAAAACACAGTAAAAGCATAGTAAATACCAACAGAAAATCTTGAATGACTACTCTAATTTTCTCTTCCCTATTCCTAGTGACTCTAATGACTGTATGAAAAAACTAATCTCACATTAACCACATTTGCAACTATTCTTAGTGGAGAAAGCTTGTCACAGTGTTCTCATTGTATCTGTAGGTCCCTACCTTCACAAGTTTCTTGCCTCATGTTTTCTTACATTTCTAGCCATTAATAGGTATATTCTTTGAAAGATTATGCCTTTAATCAAGGTGTTTTAAATTTTTTGGATGAAGGATCCACACTGCTACTTAAACTCCTCAGTCAAAGGTGAGTCTGGTCAGTCATTGTTTTTCTCACTGGAGATAACCATCCATCTTTCAAATTCTCTAGTGTTTTCTGGGATTTTCTCTTTTCACCATTTACAGAGTTCCTTTCTAGCCAAATCCTTACCTCTTCTTTATCTGTGCTTCTACATAACACTTACATTTAAACAGATACTTTCATTTTCTTTGTCCTCAGAAGCTATGTGGATGAAACCTGACTCTGCATTACCTATGACTTAGAAACTTCCTTCTTATATAACATCTCTCAGGTAGCCCATATAGGGAATGACTATATTTTGTAAATTTGAATGAAAAAGTAGGAAATCAAGAAATATCTGGAGTAACAGGCAAATTTGGCCTTGGAGTACAGAATGAAGCAGGGCAAAGATTAGTAGAGTTTTGCCAAGAGAACACACTGCTCATAGCAGACACCCTCTTCCAACAACACAAGAGAAGTCTTTACACATCACCAGATGGTCATACCAAAATCAGATTGATTATATTCTTTGTGGCCAAAGATGGAGAAAGTCTATGCAGTCAGCAAAAACAAGACTAGGAGCTGACTGTGGCTCAGATCAAAACTCCTTATTGCTCAATCAATTCAGACAAATTGAAGAAAGTAGGGAAAACCGCTAGACCATTCAGGTATGACCTAAATCATATCTGTTATGATTATACACTGAAAGAGAGAAATAGATTCAAGGGATTAGATCTGATAGACAGGGTGCCAGATGAATTATGGGCAGAGGTTCGTGACATTGTACAGGAGACGGGGATCAAGACCAACCCCCCAAAAAAGAAATGCAAAAGAGCAAAATGGCTATCTGAGGAGGCCTTACAAATAGTTGAGAAAAGAAGAGAAGTGAAAAGCAAAGGAGAAAAGGAAAGATATACCCATCTGAATGCAGAGTTCCAAGAAGAGCAAGGAGAGATAAGAAAGCCTTCCTCATGATCAGTGCAAAGAAACAGAGGAAAACAATGCAACAGGAAAGACTAGAGATCTCATCAAGAAACTTAGAGATATCAAGGGAACATTTCATGCAAAGATGGGCTCAATAAAGGACAGAAATGGTATGGACCTAACAACAGAAGATATGAAGATGAGGTGGCAAGAATACACAGAAGAACTGTACAAAAAAAATCTTCATGACCCAGATAATCACGATGGTGTGATCACTCACCTAGAACCAGACATCCTGGAATGTGAAGTCAAGTGGGCCTTAGAAAGCATCACTATAAACAAAGTTGGTGGAGGTGATGGAATTCCAGTTGACCTACTTCAGATCCTAAAAGAGGATGCTGTGAAAGTGTTACACTCAATATGCCAGCAAATTTGGAAAACTCAGCAGTGGCCACAGGACTGGAAAAGATCAGTTTTCATTCCAATCCCAAAGAAAAGCAATGCTGAAGAATGCTCAGACTACTGCACAATTGCACTTATCTCACACACTAGTAAAGTAATGCTCAAAATTCTTCAAGCCAGGCTTCAACAATACATGAACCATGAACTTCCAGATGTTCAAGCTGGTTTTAGAAAAGGCAGAGGAACCAGAGATCAAATTGCCAACATCTGCTGGATCATTGAAAAAGCAAGAGAGTTCCAGAAAAAATCTACTTCTGCTTTATTGACTGTGCCAAAGCCTTTGACTGTGTGGATCACAATAAACTGTGGAAAATTCTTCAAGAGATGGGAATACCAGACCACCTTACTTGCCCCCTGAGAAATCTGTATGCAGGTCAAGAAGCAACATTTAGAAATGGACGTGGAACAATAAACTGGTTCCAAAGAGGAAAAGAAGTATGTCAAGGCTGTATATTGTCACCCTGCTTATTTAACTTATATACAGTGTACATCATGAGAAACACTGGGATGGATGAAACACAAGCTGGAATCAAGTTTGCCAGGAGAAATATCAATAACCTCAGATATGCAGAAGACATCTCCCTTATGGCAGAAAGCAAAGAAGAACTGAAGAGCCTCTTGATGAAAGTGAGAGAGGAGAGTGAAAAAGTTGGCTTAAAGCTCAACATTTAGAAAACTATGATCATGGTTTCTGGTCCTATCAGTTCAGTTCAGTTCAGTTCAGTCACTCAGTCGTGTCCGACTCTTTGTGACCCCATGAATCACAGCACGCCAGGCCTCCCTGTCCATCACCAACTCCCAGAGTTCACTCAAACTCACGTGCACTGAGTCGGTGATGCCATCCAGCCATCTCATCCTCTGTCTTCCCCTTCTCCTCCTGTCTCCAATCCCTCCCAGCATCAGAGTCTTTTCCAATGAGTCAACTCTTCACATGAGGTGGCCAAAGTACTGGAGCTTCAGCTTTAGCATCATTCCCTCCAAAGAACACCCAGGGCTGATCTCCTTCAGAATGAACTGGTTGGACTCTCCTTGCAGTCCAAGGGACTCTCAGAAGTCTTCTCCAACACCACAGTTCAAAAGCATCAATCACTTCATGGCAAATAGATGGGAAAACAGTGGAAACAGTGACAGACTTTATTTTGGGGAGCTCCAAAAACACTGCAGATAGTGACTGCAGCCAAGAAATTAAAAGATGCTTACTTCTTGGAAGAAAAGCTATTACCAACCTAGGCAGCACATTAAAAAGCAGAGACATTACTTTGCCAACAAAGGTTCATCTAGTCGAAGCTGTGGTTTTTCCAGTAGTCATGTATGGATGTGAGAGTTGGGCTATAAAGAAACCTGAGCACTGAAGAATTGATACTTTTGAACCGTGGTGTTGGAGAAGGCTTTTGAGAGTCCCTTGCACAGCAAAGAGATACAACCAATCCATCCTAAAGGAAATCAGTCCGAATATTTATTGGAAGAGTTGATATTGAAGATGTAACTTCAATACTTTGGCCACCAGATGCGAAGATCTGACTCATTGTAAAAACCCTGATGCTGGACAAAACTGAAGGTGGGAGGAGAAGGGGATGACAGGATGAGATGGTTGGATGGCAGCACCAACTCAATGGACATGAGTTAAGTAAGTTCTGGGAGTTGGTGATGGACAGGGAGGCCTGGCGTGCTGCAGTCCATGGGGGTCGCAAAGAGTCGGACACAACTGAGTTACTGAACTGAACTGAACTTCAGAAGAGATTTTTATACTACAGTGTGAAAATCATGTGTGTTTCTTCAAGATATTCTTGCAATAATTTTGATTTCTATTCATATCGAGTAAATTATTTGATTAGAATTTGATCCTATATATTTCTCAGGATTTTCATTAGAGACAAATCAATAAAGATAAAAGAAGGTGTATGAGAAATAAAGTAAAAATAAAATCTGCTCTTTTCTGAAAACCTCCAAAGAAAATCCTGGAGAAGAAAATGGCAACCCACTCCAGTATTCTTGTGATATGATATGGACTCAATATTTGCTTTTTGCAATATTGTTCAGTAAAATTTATTTCATTATTAAAATATCATTATAATAAATAATGAGTGCTGTCTTTTTCTAGTCAGTGAATTTGCCTTATATTTGGGAAATATTTTCTGCCTATCCTCTCGGTCAGCAAATGATTTATAAGTGTTGGCCAGCTTATCCTCATAATATTTTTATTTATCTACTGGTATGTGATACTTTTTGTCTCCCAATAATAAAATTTAAATTGAAATAAAAGCCTCTTTTTTGCTTTGCTCTCATTTGACCAGAGATGAAGCATATTTTAAAGTAAGTTTTTATACTCTCAAAATATTATTTTTAAGCTGAAGTATATCCCATGCATGCTCAGCTAATTTTAAAGTTCTGCTATTTGTAAATATTGGGTTTCCCAGGTGGTTTAGTGGTAAAGAATCTGCCTGCTAATGTGGGTGTTGCAGGTTTGATCCCGGTTGGGAACCTCCCCTAGAGAAGGAAATGGCAACCCACTCCAGTATTCTTTGCCTGGGTAATATCATGGACAGAGGAAGCTGATGGGCTACAGTCCATGCCGTCACAAAAGAGTCAGACACAAACTGGCAACTAAACAAAAATAACATTTGTAAACATTTTTTTCTTAGTAGAAAACTGAGATTGGCACTTATTCAAGGTCATTGATGAACTGATATTTTTCTGGAAGGCACATTAAGGCTCAGAAAGGATGGAAGTGTACTAACAAAGACTTATTTAATCTATGAAGATGAAGCTAAGCATTTTGACCAATGATTTATCATTTTCCTAAAGTTACAGCTGGACTTTTGCCAAGGATTTCAATGAATACTATAGGTAAATTGAATATATTTTGTTACTGTATTCAGTATTAAGCTTCTTGCTGGTTATATATTTATAATAATCAGGCAGTGTAAGACAGGATTCATCAGCAAATAGCACCATTCTGCTTTATAAGTAGTACTATTAATCATGTCAACATATCAGAGCATTTGCTAAGGAAAACTTGCTATTTTACTATAATTCTTAATATTTCAGAACTACATTTCTGTTTTTCTATTTCTGTTTTTCTGAGGAGTAATTTAAATTTCTATAAACATGCTTATAGCTACATAACCACCATGGCCCTTGTTGAAAGCAGATATCATTAGAAAATGTCAGTTAACTTATTTGATGTAGAAACATTTGCCAGCTTTTACCTGGTGTGATTTGCTAATTGTTTTTAATAAATGATTGATTAATAGTTTGAATATTACATGTGAACATAAAGTATTTTACATTATATATATATATATGTCAGCAAAGATTATTCTTCTGCTAGACAAAGGTGCAGTAGAGTTGAGAATGAAACTTATTGCATTAAAACCAGTCCAAGTAAAGCAATGAAATAATCAAATAAAATGGCTAAATTAATTGCTTTGAGCAAACTTAAAAACACCCCCCTTCCAGGAAAATCAACTCATTGGACAAATACTTGATTTTATTGACAATGGTCTATATGATAAGAATATCAATAATGTCCTTAGATTAGGGACACAGAGATTTTATCTCATTTTTTAAATGAAGCCAGCATTTGCAAAATATTGGTAACCACTTGCATGGATTTGACATGGCCAGAAGCAGCTTTCTTGCTGTGAAAAGAAAACTGTAGTTTGTTTCAATAACTAAACATTTAACTAAAATGGAACAGCACTTCTACTTTCTTTCAGTAACTTTTCCGTTTTGTTCACAAGTAATCTATTTGATGCAAGAAGCCCAGCTATAAGTGTATTTCAGCTTTCAGCATGCCTTCCTCACTAAGCTTAATTATTTCTAGATTTTGATTTAAAGTGAGAGACATGGCTCTTCCTTTCCCTTGCACACTGAAAGGCCATGTAAGTTTATTATTGGCCTAATTTTAGTATTGCAATGTATCAAGAAATCGGGAAACCTAAGAAGGAGGGATATGGGCAAACAGTTGGTCATTGGAGCAGTCAGAACACGTTTACCTATTAAGTTCAGTCTTCAGTTCAGTCGTGTCTGATTTTTGCGACCCCATGGACTGCAACAAGCCAGGCTTCTCTGTCCATCACCAACTTCCAGAGTTTACCCAAACTCAGGTCCATTGAATCAGTGATGCCATCCATCCATCTCATCTTCTGTCATCCCCTTCTTCTAGCCTTCAATCGGTCTTTTCAAATGAGTCAGCTCTTCACATCAGGTGGTCAAAGTATCGGGGTTTCAGCTTCAGTGGCAGTCCTTCCAAAGAATATTCAGGACTGATTTCCTTTAGGATGGACTGGTTGGATCTCCTTGTTGTCTAAGGGACTCTCAAGAGTCTTCTCCAACACCACAGTTCAAAAGCATCAGTTCTTCAGCACTCAGGTTTCTTTGTAGTCCAACTCTCATATCCATACATGACTACTGGAAAAAACTAGCTTTAACTAGATGGACCTTTGTTGGCAAAGTAATATCTCTGATTTTTAATATGCTGTCTAGGTTGGTCATAACTTTTCTGCCAAGGAGTAAGTGTCTTTTAATTTCATGGCTGCAATCACCATCTGCAATGATTTTGGAGCCCCCCAAAATAAAGTCTGACCCTGTTTTCACTCTTTCCCCATCTATTTGCCATGAAGTGATGGGACCAGATGCCATGTTCTTAATTTTCTGAATGTTGAGCTTTAAGCCAACTTTTTCACTCTCCTCTTTCACTTTCATCAAGAGGCTCTTTAGTTCTTCTTCACTTTCTGCCATAAAGATGGTGTCATCTGCATATCTGAGGTTATTGATATTTCTCCCAGCAATCTTGATTCCAGCTTGTGCTTCATCCAGCCCAACATTTCTCATGATGCACTCTGCATAGAAGTTAAATAAGCAGGGTGACAATATACAGCCTTGGTGTACTCCTTTTCCTCTTTGGAACCAGTCTGTTGTTCCATGTCCAGTTCAGTCCTACATGGGTGCAATACAATTATAGCAGTAACACTGAAGATCTTGGATCACAAAGTGCCATAACAGAGATAATAATAATAATGAAAAAGTTTGACATATTGTGAGAATTATCAAAATGTGACACAGAGATATGAAGTGAGAAAATGCTGCTGGAAAATGTCCCTGATAGGCTTCTTGATACAGAAATGCCATAAACTTTCAATCTGTTAAAAAAGAAAAAAAAATCCAATACCTGTGAAGTACAATAAAAGCACAATAAAATGAGATATTTCTATACTGTATTATTTTATGTGAAGGAAAAATCATCAGAGATACAATATGCTTTTTAAAAATTTTATTTATTTTTAATTGGAGGATAATTACTTTACAATGGATTTCACCGAACATCAACATGAATCAGCCACAGATATACATGTGTCCCACCCATCCTGAACCCCCTCCCACCTTCCTTCTCACCCCATCCCTCCAGGTTGTCACAGAGCACCGGCCGTGGGTGCCCCGCTTCATGCATTGAACTCGCACTGGTCTTCCATTCTGCATATGGTAATGTTCGTCTTTCAAGGCTCTTCTCGTAAATATCCCACTCTCTCCTTCTCCCACTGAGTCCAGTAGTCTGTTCTTTATGTCTGTGTCTCACTTGCTGCCCTGTATGTAGAATAATTGGTACCATCCTTCTAGATTCCATATATATGTGTTAATATACACCACTTGTCTTTCTCATTTTGACTTACTTCACTCTCTATAAGGTTCTAGTTTCATCTGCCTCATTAGAACTGACTCAAATGCATTCATTTTATAGCTGAGTAGATTTCCACTGTGTATATGTACCACAACTTCCTTATCCATTTATCTGCTGATAGACATCTAGGTTGCTTCCATGTCCTAGATATTGTAAATAGTGCTGCAATGAACATTGAGGGTTCATGTGTCTTTTTCAGTTCTGGTTTCCTCAGTGCATATACTGAGCAGTGGGATTGCTGGGTTGTCTGGAAGTTCTAGTTCCAATTTTTAAAGGAATGTCCACACTGTTCTCCATAGTGGCTGTACCAGTTTGCATTCCCACCAACAGTGTAAGAAGGTTCTTTTTATCCACACCCTCTCCAGCATTTATTGTTTGTAGACTTTTTGATGATGGCCATTCTGACTGGCATGAGATGATACTTCATTGTGGTTTTGATTTGCATTTCTCTAATAATGAGAGATGTTGAGTCTCTTTTCATGTGTTTATTAGCCTTCTATATGTCTTTTTTAGAGAGCTGTCTGTTTAGGTCTTTTGCCCACTGTTTGATTAGGTTGTTTCTTTTTCTGGTATTGAGCTACATGGGTTGTTTGTATATTTTGGAGACTAATTCTTTGTCAGTTTTTTTTGTTTGCTATTATTTTCTCTATTCTGACAGCCATTTTTTCACCTTGCTTATAGTTTCCTTCATTGTGAAAAATGAAAAGCTTTTATTTAACAAACATAACCTGATCTAATATGGGTATGTGAACCACCCTATAGAAAAAGCAGTTATTTTATTAACATTTTAGTAGCATTATGTCAGTTTCTCAGAAAATATTTTATACCCTGACAAGAATGAGTTCATTGTCCTTTTAAATCACTGAATAACATTTTTATTACAAATAAAATAAGTAACACTTAAGCTCAACATTCAGAACACTAAGACTGTGGCATCTGGTCCCATCACTTCATGAGAAATAGATGGGGAAACAGTGGAAACAGTGACAGACTTTATTTTTTGGGCTCCAAAATCACTGCAGATGGTGACTGCAGCCATGAAATTAAAAGATGCTTACTCCTTGGAAGAAAAGTTATGACCAACCTAGATAGCATATTAAAAATCAGAGACAATACTTTGCCAACAAATGTCTGTCTAGTCAAGATTATGGTTTTCCAGTGGTCCTGTATGGCTGTGAAGAAAACTGAGTGCCAAAGATTTGATGCTTTTGAACTGTGGTGTTGGGGAAGACTCTTGAGAGTCCCTTGGACTGCAAGGAGGTCCAACTAGTCCATCCTAAAGGAGATCAATCCTGGGTGTTCATTGGAAGGAATGATGCTAAAGCTGAAACTCCAATACTTTCACCACCTCATGTGAAGAGTTGACTCATTGGAAAAAACCCTGATGCCAGGAGGGATTGTGGGCAGGAGGGGAAGGGGATGACAGAGAATGAGATGGCTGGATGGCATCACCGACTTGATGGACATGAGTATGAGTAGACTCCGGGAGTTGGTGACGGACAGGGAGGCCTGGCGTGCTGCAATCGTGGGGTTGCAAAGAGTTGGACACAACTGAGCGACTGAACTGAACTGAACTGATTGTGCATTCTCTATAATTCATGGATTAAAGTGATTCATGCAAGATGACATGTTTACTAATTGTAAAGCAACCATCTGACACAGGTACAAAGGTGTTGCATCCATTTTACGGTTTAGGAAACTGAATTGCAGTGAGGTTAAGCCATTTGCTGATGGGGGAGCTGGGATTCAAACCCAAGTAATCTGGCTCTAGACTCTGCCTTTAACCCAATGCTGTATTATTTTCCAAAGTAACAGTACAAACATCAACTTGCAGTGTCTGGTAATAAAAAACTCAACAAGAAATGGAGTTCTGCTTAAAAAGACTGACTGAAGAGTAGTAGATAATTACAGAGGTATGGGTAAAGTTAAAGAAATCATAAAAGGGATGTTGAGACAACTAGAAACTAACCAGAAGAAGAAAGCCAATACCACTGCTGTCTGGAATAGCAAAGATAAGAATTGTGATAAGGAAGAGACAGTCAGAGTTGACCCCTTTTTCTTAGAGTGACTCAGCACTTTGCCGCATTGTGGTGACAGGACAGGAAGGGAATAGGGATAAAAATACATACGGTGACCTCTCTCTTCTGCTGCTCATCTATCTCCTGCCAATCACACCACATTCTAAACACAATTAAAAGCCAGAAGTGAAGGGGGCCAGGCCAACTTAGTTCACAGATTCAGCCCATAACAAGGCTGAGAAAGGCAGAGAAAGAATCTGAAGGAGGGGCTGTGATGGTGGTAAATGGAGAATCAGAAACACATGTGGAATAGAGGCTATATGTTTGCTTCCAGTATTAACAGTAGAACTCATAAGTTAGTCATTGTGCACAATTAATTATTTATTAGATCTTCTTATATTTTACATGCTTTCAGTAACTATTTTCTTACTTTGATTTCTCATAGTAGATCACTGTCAAGGTAATTATTGTAAAATTCATATATCTTTATTATTGTAAATGGCATGTAAGTCATGGAAAATTAAAACTAGCTCATCAAAGAATGTATGTGAGCATAGTCATAGTATCTTAAAAGTAGCTAATCATAGTACAGTAATTCAAATATTTTTCTGGGACCAAAAACTGTTAATTCAGAAAGCATATGTGTAGTTGACATTTAGTTTGCCATTCATATTATCAATTATTGATTTTAACATGAAAGTTTCCCTAGTAAATTGATTATTTATTTTAAAACCAAAATGAAAAGCCAAAGATACTTATATATTTGAATATTATGGCTACCAGATTTAACGCTGGCAAAAACACTATTTGTTGTTCATTGGGTAATGCTATGGAGATGAGGGTAGGTTTAATAGTCAGGAACCACAACTGCTCTTTGAACCCATCATAACTGACAGTGCTTAGAGTAGACAGTGCTTCTGAAGGAAAGATTTTTAATCACTAATTCACTAATATCCAGGAATGTAAACTCTAGAAATTGAGATAGATTGTTGCTCTTTTTAACATACTTTTAAAACACAGTAAGGTTTTGTATGGACTGCATCTCAATACTAAAAACATTACCAATGATTGCACATTGTGAAATATACAAAAATGGAAAGAATAAAGGTAGTTTTTCTTCTAATATTTATATGGCTTACATGAAACCATTAGGTACAAACAGGAGGTATAGCAGGGAAATAAATGACATTTTGTTAAACATCACCACAACATTTTGATATTTTGCTTATTTTTCCTAGATGTTTAGATATTCATATTGTATACATTATCTCAAGTATTCTCACAATAACTCCATGAATTTCTATTGTCATTATCAATAGTTTTCAGATAATGGAGACTGAAGTTCAGAGCAGTTAATTGTCTTACCTAAGATCTCACATGTCTTAAGAATCCAGCAGAGAATAATCTCAAATAGTGTATCAACCCTAAAATTGCTTTTAGCATAGACAAGAATATAAACTTGCTAAAGGGTGAGGTTTTTAGTCTGTAACTAGGTCCCCACTGTACGGGACATATAACATTGAAATGGTTACTGAAGAAATGAATTTGAAGTCTACCTAACTCTGAGTGTCACACTCTCAACATCTTAAGTCTAACTCTGAGTATCTAATTCTGAGTATCTCAAGTCTACCTAACTCTGGATTTCACACTCTGAACATCCACAGAAGACTGCATAGTAATAAAATGTATTTGAAAAGAAGCAATTGATATATTTAACATATTTTAAATGTTTGCTTTGACAACCAAAAACTTACTCTTATATAAACATTATGTGACAGTATGCTTATCTGCCACTTAAATGTTTATTAGAAAAACAGCAACATTTTTTCATATGTATAATATATTCTTATATATTCTATTTTAAAATTTTAAAAATCATGAATGCATTGTTAATATCATACATCTTCAAAAAATAAGGAAAAGAGAAACTTAGGAGAGCATAAAAAGTAAAAGCAATGTAGAATAAGATTGAAAGCAAACAAACATAAAAACCAAACTTGGAATACCTGCAGTAATCTCCATTTCATACTGTTGGAAAGATTTAAAATAGGACCCTACAGGACAAATTGTATGGTAGTTTGAACATTCTTTGGTATTGCCCTTCTTTGGGATTGGAATGGAAACTGAACTTTTCCAGTCCTGTGGCCACTGCTGAGTTTTCCAAATTTGATGAAAATTTGAGTGTAAAAGTTTAAAAGCATCATCTCTCAAAAAAAAAAAAACACAAAAACTATTTATTTATTTATTTTACTTTACAATAGTGTATTGCTTTCACCATACATTGACATGAATATGCCACAGGGGTACATATGTTCACCATCCTGAACCCTGCTTCCATTTTCCTCTCCATCCCATCCCTCTGGGTCATCCCAGTGCACCAGCCCCAAGCACCCTGTATCATGCAATGAACCTGGACTGGCGATCCATTTCACATATGATGATATATATGTTTCAATGCCATTCTCACAAATCATCCCACTCTCGCCCTCTCCCACAGAGTCCAAAAGACTGTTCTATACATCTGTGTCTCTTTTGCTGTCTCGCATACAGGGTTATCATTACCATCTTTCTAAAATCCATATATATGCATTAGTATACTGTTTTGGTGTTTTTCTTTCTGGCTTAGTTCACTCTGTATAATAGGCTCCAGTTTCATCCACCTCATTAGAACGGATTCAAATGTATTCTTTTTGATGGCTGAGTAATACTCCATTGTGTATATGTACCACAGCTTTCTTATCCATTCGTCTGCTGATGGACATTTAGGTTGCTTCCATGTCTTAGGATTTTAAATAGCTCAGCTGAAATTCCATCACTACCACTAGCTTTGTTCTTAGTAAAACTTCCGAAGGCCCACTTGACTTCACACTCCAAGATAACTGGGTCTAGGTGAGTGACCATATTATAGTGGTTATCTGGGTTATTAGAAGCTCTTTTGTATAGTTCTTCAGTGATTCTTACCACCTCCTCTTAATCTCTTCTGTTTCTGTTAGGGTTGTGCCATTTCTGTCCTTTATTGTGCCCATCTTTGCATGAAATGTTTGCCTGGTATCTCCAATTTTCTTGACGAGATCTCTAGTCTTTCCCACTCTACTGTTTTCCTTATTTCCTTGTATTGGATAAAAAAGGCTTTCTTATCTCTTTTTGCTATTCTCTGAAACTCTGTGTTCATTTGGGCATATCGTTTCCTCTTTCCTTTGCCTTTCATTTCTCTTCTTTTCTGAGTTATTTGTAAGACCTCAAACAACCACTTTGCCTTCTCGTGTTTTGTTTTCTTTGGGATGGTTTTGGTCACTGCCTCCTGTACAATGTTATGAGCCTCCATCCATAGTCCTTCAGACACTCTGTTTACTAGGTCTAACCCCTTGAATATATTCATCACCTGCACTGTATAATAATCAGTTCAGTTCAGTCACTCAGTTTTGTCCGAATCTTTGTGACCCCATGGACTGTGGCACACCAGGCCTCCCTGTCCATCACCAACACCCAGAGTTTATTCAAACTCATGTCCAGTGACTCAGTGATGCCATACAACCATCTCATCCTCTCTTGTCCCCTCCTCCTCCTGCCCTCAATCTTTCCGAGCATCAGGGTCTTTTCAAATGAGTCAGTTCATCTCATCAGATGGCCAAAGTACTGGAGTTTTAGCTTCAACATCAGTCCTTCCAATAAATATTCAGGACAGATTTCCTTTAGGATGGACTGGTTGGATCTCCTTGCTGTCCAAGGGACTCTCAAGAGTCTTCTCCAACACCACAGTTCAAAAGCATCAATGCTTCGGCACTCAGCTTTCTTTATAGTCCAACTCTAACATACATACATGACTACTGGAAAAATCATTGCTTTGACTAGACGGACCTTTGTTGGCAAAGTAATGTGTCTGCTTTTTAATATGCTGTCTAGGTTGGTCATAGCTTTTCTTCCAAGGAGCAAGCATCTTTTAATTTCATGGCTGCAGTCACCATCTGCAGTGACTTTGGAGCCCCCCAAAATAAAGTCTGTCACTGTTTCCTCTGTTTCCCCATCTATTTCCCATGAAGTGATAAGACCAGAAGCCATGATCTTAGTTTTATGAATGTTGATTTTTAACCCAACTTTTTCATTCTCCTCTTTCACTTTCATCAAGAGGCTCTTTAGTTCTTCTTCACTTTCTGCCTTAATTGTGGTGTCATCTGAATATCTGTATAATAATAAGGGATTTGATTTAGGTCATATCTGAATGGCCTAGTGGTTTTCCCTACTTTCTTCAACTTGAGTCTGAATTTTGCAATAAGGAGCTCATGATCTGAGCTATATTCAGCTCAAGGTCTTATTTTTGCTGATTGTAGAGCACTTCTCCATCTTCATCTACAAAGAATATAATCAATCTGATTTCAGTATTGACCATCTGGTGATGTTCATGTGTAGAATTGTCTCTTGTATTATTGCAAGAGAGTGTTTGCTATGACCAGTTTACTCTTTTGACAAAACTCTGCTAACATTTGCCCTGCTTCATTTTGTACTCCAGCTCTTAATGACTCAAGTAACCACAATAGTGTGATCACTCACCCAGAGCCAGACATCCTGAAATTAAGTGAGCCTTAGGAAGTATTATTATGAACAAAGCTAGTGGATGTGATGGAATTAAATATGAGTTATTTAAAATTCTAAAAGATGATGCCGTTAAAGTGCTGCATTCAATTTTTCAGTAAATTTGGAAAACTCAGCAGTGGCTACAGGACTGAAAGAGTTCAGTTTTAACTCCAATCCCAAAGAAGGGCAATGCCAAAGAATGTTCAAACTATTGCACATTTGTGCTTATTTTACATGCTAGCAAGGTAATGCATCTTTCATGCTAGCCTTCAACAGTGCATGAACTGAGAACTTCCAGATGTACAAGCTGGATCGAGAAAAGACAGAGGAACCATAGATCAAATTTCCAATATCCATTGGATCACAGAGAAATCAAGTAAATTGCAGAAAAATATCTCTTTCATTGACTACACTAAACCTTCTACTGTGTGGATCCAACAAACTATGGAAAATTCTTAAAGAGAAGGGAATATCAGAACACTGCCTGTCTCCTGAGAAACCTGTATACAGGTCAAGAAGCAACAGTTAGAACCAGACATGGAACAGTGGACTGGTTTAAAATTGTGAAAAGAGAATGACAAGGCTATATATTGTCATTCTGTTTAATTTATATGAAGAGTACATCATGCAAAATGCCAGGATGGATGAATGAGAAGGTGGAATCAAGTAGGCCAGGAGAAATATCAACAACCCTCAGATATGCAAATGACACCACCCTAATGGCAGAATGCAAAGAGAAACTAAAGAGCCTTTCATCTTGATGATGAAAGAGCAGAGTGAGTAACAAAGCCTGCTTGAAATTCAACATTCAAAAAACTAAGATCATGGCATCTAGTCCCATCACTTTATGGCAAATAGAAGGGGAGAAAGTGGAAACAGTGACAGACTTTTTTTTCTTGGGCTCCAAAATCACTGCAGATGGTGACTGCAGCCACAAAGTTAAATGACACTTGGTCCTTGGAAGAAAAGCTGTAACAAACCTAGACAGCATATTAAAAAGCAGAGACATCACTTTAGTGACAAAGATCCA
Source organism: Oryx dammah (assembly GCF_014754425.2). Lineage (NCBI taxonomy): Eukaryota > Metazoa > Chordata > Mammalia > Artiodactyla > Bovidae > Oryx > Oryx dammah. The sequence continues at coordinate 61,514,970 of NW_024070203.1, forward strand.
TATAGTCAAAGCTATGTTTTTTCTCCCTGGTTTCCCAGGTTTTGCTCATAGTAAAGAACCTGCCTGCCAATGCAAGTTGATGTAAGAGATGTGGGTTTGATACCTGGGTTGGGAAGAGCCCCTGAAGGAGGAAACTGAAATTCACTCCAGCATTCTTGCTTGGAGAATCACATGGAGAGAGGAGCCTGGCAGGCTGCAGTTCATAGTGTGGCACGGAGTCGGACACTTGGCACGTTTTACTAGTAGTCATGTTTGAATGTGAGAGTTGGACTGTAAAGAAGACTGAACACTGAAGAACTGATGTTTTTGAGTTGTGGGGCTGAGAAGACTCTTGAGGGTCCCTTGGACAGCAAGGAGTACAACAAGTCAATCCTAAAGAAAATCAACCATTAATATGCTTTGGAAGGGCTGATGCTGAAACTGAAGCTTGAATACTTTGGCCACCTGATGTAAAGAGCTGATTCACTGGAAAAGACCTTGAGGCTGAAAAAGACCCTGAGGCTGGGAAAGCCTGAGAGCAAGAGGAGAAGGGGATGACAGAGGATGAGACGGTTAGATTGCATCATTGACACAACGGACATGAATTTGAGCAGGCTCTGCTGCTGCTGCTAAGTCGCTTCAGTCATGTCAAAACTGGGTGATGCCATAGATGGCAGCCCACCAGACTCCGCCGTCCCTGGGATTCTCCAGGCAAGAACAGTGGAGTGGGTTGCCATTTCCTTCTCCAATGCATGAAAATGAAAAGTGAAAGTGAAGTTGCTCAGTTATTTCCAACTCTTTGTGACCCCATGCACTGCAGCCTACCAGGCTCCTCCATCCATGGGTTTCCAGGCAAGAGTAATGGAGTAGGGTGCCATTGTCTTCTCTGGAGCAGGCTCTAGGAGATTGTGAAAGACAGGGAAGCCTGGCAGGCTGCAGTCCATGGGGTCACAAATTGTCAAATAGGACATATTGACTGAACAACAACAACAAAAGAACAAAACAGAGCAAATTCGGAACCCTAATTTCAATTTCATAACTCACATAGCACAACTTTAGAATAATAATTAAAAATTCATAGATTTTTTCAGTATTTTTCAACACATTCTACTGAAATTTATCAAAAATTCAGTAAGTTGATAGTGTGATAAATCCTTACCAAAATATCAAACCCTCTTCAGAGGCTATTTTTTAAGTACTATTTCTCTATGTAGTGCCCAATTAATAGATCATGGGGAACATTACTTTTAAACAAACCTTGCTCAGTTTATGTTGTAGCCATGCATTCTGGAAAACAAACTCACTCAGAAGGACAATGCAGATAGTGGAGTGCAGTTTATTACACTGGCGGGCCCAAGGCAGAGTCTCCTCTTAGCCAAGGACCCCGAACAGTTTTTGTGAAAACCTTATATACCCTAAGTGTACGTGCTCAAATCCACCTCCCCAAGTTCTCTGAAACTAGTCTGAACAAAGGAAAAGAAAGATACAATCAAAGTTAACCCGTGATTTGTTTGCCTTAAAACTGTGATTCATATGCCTTAAGCCTAGGTAGTTAACAGTGGACAATTATCAACAGGCCTGTGGTCATAACCCAATAAGCATAATAGAATTTATGATTCTATTTGGTTACACAGATAATTAGGGTATTCTTTTAGGCGACAGAGAGTCTAGGTATGAGCCCTGGGGCTCTTCCATCTGGGGGGTCTTGTTTTCCAGTTGGTATGTCCTTTCCATAGATTGGACATATAGCTCAAAGTCCACAGTCTGGCCCAAGATGGAGTCCTGCTTTCAAGATGGAGCCTGTTCCATCTGTTTCCTCCTTCATTTATAGTAAATATTTCAGCCTTAACTCTATTAAACAATGAATATCTATGATTTGAAAATTATTCATATGACATAAATCATATGACAATGTGTCCTAATTATTCTTTGAAATATTTTTCTTGCTCTTGTATAACAATAATGTGAAAAAAAAATACTTTCATTTTGTACTTGTATAAGTGCTTATGATTGCTTTAACCTTCATTTCACTGTAATTTTTAAATGTACAAAATGATTCACCATTTCTGGAATTCATTTAAAATCAAATTTTGACCCACATGAAACATTTTTTTGTAACTTGAAAAATCTTTTAAAAAAATCTTTTAAAAATTAATGCTAGTCCTGTCTTTAATATTGCATCTGATTAAAAACATTACTTTTGCAAAATGTTGATTTGAAAAGTAAAGCCTGGTTAAGGGAAGATACATTGTCTAGGGAAAAAAAATATTCACATAAGAAAAAAATTAAACCCTAACATGTAAATGATGAAAGATCAAAAGGGACCCTGAAATTTAATTTTATTTTAGGGATAATAAAGGGGGAAAAGTATGAACTGATTTCCCTTAATCACTCTGAAGTATTTTGGGCCTTTAGCATAATCACCTTTAGAAGATCCCTGAAGTATTTGATGAGTTATATACATAGCAAAAGTAACAAAGAAAACACCACAAAGCCAAGGAAAGAATAAAATAATTTAGTGTTTAAAAGAAAAAAAAATAATTAGTCTGATGCTGTGTTTCCAAAGAGTGTAATGCCTGGAGTCAGTGAAGGCAGGTACAAAAGGGCTTTTTACCCCAGGTCAAGCTGAGCAATTGTGTTCTTTTTGAGAGTAGTACTGAAACCCAGAAGGTGGAATGCCAAGTGACTGCACTGAATAGGTTACCTCTCTCTTAAGGCAGACCTGGTTCTTGTTTATGTATATTTTATACAGTTTTCTTTTTGAAATAGGTACGAAGATGCCATAGAAGTAATAGCTGTTTGTTCTGTTTTTTATTTGTAAATGAAATGAACTGCAGGCTCTCAGTAAGCAAATTAAATACATACATATAAGCATTCTGGATGGCTGTGAGAGTGAGGGGAGAGAAAGACAGTCTCTGTGCACAGGAGGCTTTGGAAAGAAGTAAATTGAAAGTTTATAACCCTTTTTGTGAATATGGTGACAAAGGGTGCTTTGCAAGCACAAGTTTTCCTAGATAATGTGACATGATGCCTGAGGTGAAGAGGAAGAAGAGGAAGAGTCAACTGAGAGATAAAAAGAAGACAGTAAGAATTTTTTTTTTTGTAATTTGAGGAAATTGCTTTAAAATGTTGTGTTGGTTTTCTACAACACTACACATCAGTTATAATTATGCTTATCCCCACCCTCTTGAGCTGCCTTCCTCTCCTGCCATCCCATCCCTTTAGATCTCACAGAGCAGGAGGATGGGCTCCCTGTGTTACACAGCAACTTTCCTCTCTCTATTTTACCCATGATAGTGTGTATGTTAATGCTACTTTGTCAGTCCCTCCCACCCTTCCCTTCCCCTACTGTGTCCACAAGTCCATGCTCTATACCTGCAAATATCCATTGTGTGTTACCTGCTCAGCTGCGTCCAATTCTCTGCAACCCCATGGACTGCAGTCCACTAGGCTCCTCTGTCCATGGAATTCTGCAGGTAAGAACACTGGAATCAGTTGCTATTCCCTTCTCCAGGGGACCTTCCTGACCCAAGGATCAAACCTGGTTCTCTTGAATTGCAGGCAGATTCTTGCCACTGAATTACAAGGGAAGCATCTCCATTCCTTCCCTGAAAATAGGTTCATTAATATCATTTTTCTAGATTCATATATATGCATTAATATACAATATTTGTTTTTCTGTTTCTGACTTATTTCACTCTGTATAATAGGCTCTAGTTTCCTTCATCGCATTACAACTGACTCAAATTCATTCTTTCTATGGCTAAGTGATATTCCATTGTATATATGTTCCACATCATCTTTATCCATTCATCTGTTGATGGACATCTAGGTTGCTTCTGATAGCTTACAGTGAAAGGGTCTGATTCGTGATCTCTGAAGAAGATTTAGCTTTGGGACCAGCGACCAGGCTTGATCACTCAAGAGCTTTTGTGTAGCAGAGATTTATTAAAGTGAAAAGGGACATAGAAAACTTCTGACTTAGACATTGGAAGGGGGACAGAGAGTGCCCCCTTCGCTAGTCTAAGCAAGGGAGTTATATACTTTTTTAATTGATTATTACAATAAATCAAAAGAATGTCTCAAGGTGGTAAAGATATAACTAGACCCACTCCCATAATTTCCATTTTAAGATAAAAGGATTAGCCAGAAGGTTTTCAGGAAGGAGAAACTGTCCTCAAGCAGAATACATTGTTGTTATATAATTCTTAGCACAAAGTTTAAACTGAGTTGTTTCTTGTGTAATTATCAATTCCTGGCTTAAAGGCAGAAAACATTTTATGTAACTAAGATTAAGAAATGTAGAGGAAAAAAAAAAAAGACATTTGTCCTTTCCTCCTCTTTGAGAATTCCAGACCTGTCTCTCCTCCTCAGGGACCCTAGACTTCTTATCAACATGCCTAGGAATTGACTCTCTCACTTCATGTCTTGGCTATTGTAAATAGTGCTGCAATAAATGTTGGAATCTTCAATAAGTAGTGCTGGGAAAACTGGACAGCTAAGTGTAAAACAATGAAATTAGAATAGTTTCTAACACCATAAACAAAAATGAATCCAAAATGGACTAAAGATTTAAATGTAAGGCCAGAAACTATAAACCTTTCAAAAGGAAAACATAGGCAGTACACAATTTGACATCAGTTGCAGCAAGGTTCCCTCTTACCCACTTCCTATTGTAACAGAAATAAAAACAAAAATAAACAAGTAGGACCTAATTAAACTTAAAACCTTTGTCACAGCAAAGAAAATGATAAACAAGATAAACAAATAGACCTCAGAATGGGAGAAAATAATTACAAACAAATAAACTGATAAATTATTAATCTCCAAAATATATAAGCAGCTCATACAGCTCAAAATCAGAAAAACAAACAACCCAATAAAAAAATGGACAGAAGGCCTAAACAAGCATTTCTCCAAAGAAGACATACAGATGGTCAATAAACTCATGAAACCATGTTCAGCAGTGTTCATTATTCAGTTCAGTTCAGTTCAGTCACTCAGTTGTGTTTGACTCTGTGACCCCATGAATTGCAGCACGCCAGGCCTCCCTGTCCATCACCAACTCCCAGAGTTCACTCATACTCACGTCCATCAAGTCGGTGATGCCATTCTTGGTCATCCCCTCCTCCTCCTGCCCTCAATCCCTACCAGGATCAAGGGCTTTTCCAATGAGTCAACTCTTATCGCATGAGATGGCCAAAGTACTGGAGTTTCAGCTTCAGCATCATTCCGTCCAAAGAACACCCAGGGCTGATCTCCTTCAGAACGGACTGGTTGGATCTCCTTGCAGTCCAAGGGACTCTCAAGAGTCTTCTCCAACACCACAATTCAAAAGCATCAATTCTTTGGTGCTCAGCCTTCTTCACAGTCCAACTCTCACATCCATACATGACCACTGGAAAAACCATAGCCTTGACTAGACAGACCTTTGTTGGCAAAGTAATGTCTCTGCTTTTCAATATGCTGTCTAGGTTTCTCATAACTTTTCTTCCAAGGAATAAGCTTCCTTTAATTTCATGGCTGCAGTCACCATCTGCAGTGATTTTGGATTCCCCCAAAATAAAGTCTGATACTGTTTCCAGTTTCCCCATCTATTTCCCATGAAGTGATGGGACCAGATGCCATGATCTTAGTTTTCTGAATGTTGAGCTTTAAGCCAACTTTTTCACTCTCCTCTTTCACTTTCATAAGAGGCTTTTGAGTTCCTCTTCACTTTCTGCCATAAGGGTGGTGTCCTCTGCATATCTGAGGTTATTGATATTTCTCCCAGCAAGTTTGATTCCAGGTTGTACCTCTTCCAGCCCAGCGTTTCTCATGATGTACTCTGCATAGAAGTTAAATAAGTAGGTTGAGAGTATACAGCATTGACGAACTCCTTTTCCTATTTTGAACCAGTCTGTTTTTCCATGTCCAGTTGTAACTGTTGCTAAAGATGGAAAAACTCTATACAGTCAGCAAAAATAAGACCAGGAGCTGACTGTGGCTCAGATCATGAACTCTTTATTGCCAAATTCAGACTTAAATTGAAGACAGTAGGGAAAACCACTAGACCATTCAGGTATGACCTAAATCAAATCCCTTATGATTATACAGTGGAAGTGAGAAATAGATTTAAGGGACTAGATCTGATAGATAGAGTGCCTGATGAACTATCGACTGAGGTTCGTGACACTGTACAGGAGACAAGGATCAAGACCATCCCCATGGAAAAGAAATGCAAAAAATAAAAATGGCTGTCTGGGGAGGCCTTACAAATAGCTGTGAAAAGAAGAGAAGTTGAAAAGCAAAGGAGAAAAGGAAAGATATAAGCATCTGAATGCAGAGTTCCAAAGAATAGCAAGGAGAGATAAGAAAGCCTTCCTCAGCAATCAATGCAAAGAAATAGAGGAAAACAACAGAATGGGAAAGACTAGAGATCTCTTCAAGAAAATTAGAGATACTAGGGGAATATTTCATGCAAAGATGGGCTCGATAAAGGACAGAAATGGTATGAACCTAAGAGAAGCAAAAGATATTAAGAAGAGGTGGCAAGAATACACAGAAGAACTGTACAAAAAAGATCTTCATTACCAAGATAATCACAATGGTGTGATCACTCACCTAGAACCAGACATCCTGGAATGTGAAGTCAAGTGGGCCTTAGAAAGCATCACTACGAACAAAGCTAGTGGAGGTGATGGAATTCCAGTGGAGCTATTGCAAATCCTGAAAGATGATGCTGTGAAAGTGCTGCACTCAATATGCCAGCAAATTTGGAAAACTCAGCAGTGGTCACAGGACTGGAAAAGGTCAGTTTTCATTCCAATCCAAAGAAAGGCAATGCCAAAGAATGCTCAGACTACCACACAATTGCACTCATCTCACACGCTAGTAAAGTAATGCTCAAAATTCTCCAAGCCAGGCTTCAGTAATTTGTGAACTGTGCACTTCCTGATGTTCAAGCTGGTTTTCGAAAAGGCAGAGGAACCAGAGACCAAATTGCCAACATCCGCTGGATCATGGAAAAAGCAAGAGAGTTCCAGAAAAACATCTATTTCTGTTTTATTCACTATGCCAAAGCCTTTGACTGTGTGTTCATTATTAGAGAAATGCAAATCAAAACTACAATGAGGTATCACCTCACAGAGGTCAGAATGGCCTTCATGAAAAAATCTACAAACAGTAAATGCTGCAGAGATCTGGAGGAAAGAGGACCCTCCTGCACTGCTGGGAATTTAAAGTGATATAGCCATTGTGTAGAATAATAGGAAGATTTCTTAAAAAAAAAAACAGGAATAAATCTACGCATGTGCTGTGCTGTGCTAAGTCACTTCAGTCGTGTCCAGCTCTTTGTGACACTCTGGACTTTAGCCTGTCAGGGTACTCTGTCCATGGGATTTCCCAGGCAAGAATACTGGAGTGGGTTGCCATGCCCTTCTCCAGGGGAATCTTCCCAACTCAGGGATTGAACCAGGCTCCCCTTTGTTTCCTGCATTGGCAGGCAGGTACTTTACCTCCAGCACCACCTGGGAAGCCCTAAGTCTACCATATGACCAGCAATCCCAATACTGGTCATATACCCTGAGAAAATCACAATTCCAGAGAGCAAGTTCTTGTCAAATGTGGGAAAAGTACTAAGATTTGTTGATTGCTCAGTACCGTAGGAAAGTAAATTGTGTATGTTTTACATATTTATAAAGTTATATATGTATTATAAGTATACGTTATAAATTATAAGACATATATGTTATTTATATATTAAGTTACATATATTGTGATACAAATATATTTTATGAACAAATTATTAAATTATATATATATTTGTCTCAATGTGTGTGTGTGTGTGTGTGTGTGTGTGTGTGCACGTGCTTGCTAAAGTAGAAAAGAATGGCTTTGATGTTTGTATGGCATACTAAAGCTTTCTTGCTGGAATATTATGGAAGTTACCAAAGGTACTGGGGAAAATTAATAATAATATGAGGATTTACGTTTTAGAGATTTACCAGTTACCCAGTGGTAACTGTCTCGGATTTGATTTGTAAGGACCCAGTATGAAACAAAGAGCAAAAAAGAACTTTACTCTAGGGCTGGTAAGAAGTGATGAAGGAGGTAAACATCATTTGTTCAAAAAGTAGAAATTGGTGTCAGACTTTTCAGATTCTAGGCCCTTCATATGCCAATCTTGTAACTTTGGATAATTGTGAAACTTTCTAAAGTTCAGTATAGATGTAATGGTAGCATAAATCTCAGAGAATATGCTTAATTTAATTTGAGCATATTAATTATTTTCATAAGACAAAAATATAGCTTCATTGAATATAATGCATACAATAAACCAAATATTTTTAAGTGTACATTTTTTTTAGTTTAGATTGATATATCTATATACCTATGAAACCAACAGTACAATCAATACAATGAGCATAAATCAACTCAATAATTTCCTCATGGTTCCTTGTAATCAATATTATGTAAATATCTTGAAAGATAATCAACTTTTTAATTTAATTATTTTTAAATTTTAAAGTCATCATAAATTCACACAAAGATAGTAAAGATACCCAGTATTCTTTACCTAGTTTCCCAGAGTGGGTACATCCTATATAACTATAGCACAAATTCAAAACCTAGAAGTTGACTTTGTGCTCTGCTGTGTCTGACTCTTCAACTCCATGGACCATAGCTCACCAGGCTCCTATGTCCATGGGGATTCTCCAGGCAAGAATACTAGAGTGGGTTACCATGCCCTCCTCCAGGAGAGCTTCCCGACTCAGGAATTACACCCAGGTCTGTCTCATTGCAGGGGGATTCTTTACCATCTGAGCCACCAGAGTAGCCCAAGAATACTGGAGTGGGTAGGAATTGAACCAGGGTCTGCTGCATTGCAGGAGATTCTTTACCAGCTGAGCTACCAGGGTAGCCCAGAAATTAATGTTAGTACCTGTCATTTGGGGGCTTCCTTGGTAGCACAGGGGTAAAGCATCTGCCTACAATGCAGCAGCCACAGGAGAGGCGAGTTCAATCCCTGGGTTAGGAAGATCCCCTAGAGGAGGGCGTGGCTACCCATTCCAGTATCCTCTCCTGGAAGATCCCAATGGACAGAGATGCCTGGAGGGCTACACTCCATAGGGTGGCAAAGAGTCGCACATGACTGAAGTCACTTGGCACACACACACATGTCATTTTATCACATGTGTAAAATTATGCAACCACAATGGAGTATAGGACCATTTTATCACTACAGAGATCTTTCTTGTACTTTTCCTTTATAGTCACAATTATTTCTTCCCCTTTACCTTGTCTCACTCTTGGCAATCACTGATTGTCTTTGTTCCTCTAATTTTATCATTTCAAAAATGCTATATAAGTAAATGGAGTAGGAAATGGCAACCTGCTCCAGAATTCTTGCTTGGGAAATTCTGTGGACAGAAGAGCCTGGCAGGCTGCAGTCCATGGGGTTGCAAAGAATCAGACATGGCTGAGTGACAGAGCACACACATATAAATAAAATCACATAGGATGTGATCTTTTGATACTGGCTTTTTAAAAAAGTAGCATAATACACTTGATATCCATCCAAGCTGTCACATGTATCAGTCATTCATTATGATATTGTTGAGTACTATTCTATGGTAGAGTTGTGCCACACTGTTTAGAATAAGCATGTATAGATTTTTCTGTAGGAAAATATTCAGGACTGCAGTCGACAGGGCATAAATTAAATGTATTTTGGTTTTGTTTATTGTTTTTAGAGAAACTGGCAAAGCTTTTTCCAGACTGGATGAATCAGTATGTATTCCTAACAGTCAATGTGTACAAGTGATCCAGTTTCTTTGAATCCTCACCAGCATTTGCTATTGTTATTAAAAAAATAAATTCACATGTTCTAAGATTTGTATAGTGCTATCTCATCATGGTTTTAACTGGAATTTCCTTAATGGCTAGTGATGTTGAACATCTTTAATGTATTTATTTTCTATCTGCATATGGCCTGATATCTGTTCGATATATTTAGCCCATTTTCTAATTGGGTTATCTTTTTTTTTAATTCTTAAAATTTGAGAGGTCTTTAAGTATTATTATATAAATAAAAAGTCTTTTGTAAGATATATGGTTTGAAATAAACCTTCCCACTCTATAGTTTGTCTTTTCATCTTCTTAACAAGGATGCCTCAGAAGAAAAATAATCTATTTCAATGAGTTCAGTTTATCAATCTTTCTTATGTGAATCATACTTGTGTTGCATCTGGTCTAAGAACTATTGACCAAGCCTTAGATCCAAGATTTTTCTTCAATATTTTCTTATAAATGTTTTAGTGATTTTTGTTCTGCATTTAAATCTGTGATCCACTGTGAGGATTATTTGTATAAGGTCAGTTTTCATTTTTTGTGTTATATTTTACACAAACATACTTTTACACAAACATATTTTTATACATACACACATAGTTATACACATATATACTGTACATAGCCAGGGTTTTTAGATGAATTTAATAAGAGGATTATGGAAAAGCATTATCTATCCCACCTTTTCAAAAATGAAAGTCCCCTCAAAATTGATCTTTGAAATCACAATAATAGCAATGTACTGTCTGGTTCATAATATACAGAAAACTAAAATATATGTAAATAATACCACAAAGGGCAGAAGAGGAGACATTCATACTATAAACACAATCAACAAGAATAAACAAAATAAAGAGATATGGCTAATAAACTAAAAAACGTCATGAGATAGACTCATAAAATATATTCAATTCATTCATAAGAATGAAGACAAGGTGAACAAAGAACAGATAAGACATTTATAAAACAAATAGAAAGATGGTAGATTTTTTAAATCAAGCATGTCACTCATTAAATGTAAAAGGTCAACATGCTTAAATCAAGAGTCATCAATTATTAGAATGAATTTTCAAGTATGGTACAACCGTATGCTGTCATTAAAAAATAAGGCTTTAAAAATAAAGAAATATATGTTTAATATAAATGGATGAAAAAATATACCATGCCAATGTTAATCAAACTCAAGCTAGAGTTACTTCCCTGGTGGCTTGCACAGTAAAGAATCTGCCTGCAATTTGGGAGACCTGGATTCAATCCCTGGGTTACCAAGATCCCCTGTAGGAGTGCATGGCAACCCACTCCAGTATTCTTGCCTGGAGAATCCCCATGGACAGAGGAGCCTGGAAGGCTACAGTCCATGGGGTTGCAAGGAGTCAGACATCACTGAGCAGCTAAGTGCAGCACAACACGTGTGTAAACATCTTAAACTTATGTTAGTATACTGACAGAATAGTGATTCAAGGTGTTAGCTAATAATGCTGAAAAGAAAAACCAAAAAAATTACAATTATAGCTATAAATTTTAATACTACTGTTTCAATAATCAAAAGGACTAACAGGCAGAAAATTATTAAGATGTTTAAACTTGAACAGTATTGTTAGACAACTTCAGTTCAGTTCAGTTCAGTCCAGTCACTCAGTCATGTCCGACTCTCTGTGACCCCATGAATCGCAGCATGCCAGGCCTCCCCATCCATCACCAACTCCCGGAGTTCACTCAAACTCATGTCCATCAAGTAGGTGATACCATCCAGCCATCTCATCCTCTGTCATCCCCTTCTCCTCCTGCCTCCAATCCCTCCCAGCATCAGAGTCTTTTCCAATGAGTCAACTCTTCACATGAGGTGGCCAAAGTACTGGAGCTTCAGCTTTAACATCATTCCTTCCAAAGAAATCCCAGGGCTGATCTCCTTCAGAATGGACCGGTTGTATCTCCTTGCAGTCCAAGGGACTCTCAGGAGTCTTCTCCAACACCACAGTTCAAAAGCATCAATTCTTTGGCGTTCAGCCTTCTTCACAGTCCAACTCTCACATCCATACATGACCACAGGAAAAACCATAGCCTTGACTAGATGGACCTTAGTCATCAAAGTCATGTCTCTGCTTTTGAATATACTATCTAGGTTGGTCATAACTTTTCTTCCAAGGAGTAAGCGTCTTTTAATTTCATGGCTGCAGTCACCATCTGCAGTGATTTTGGAGCCCCCAAAAATAAAGTCTGACACTGTTTCTACTGTTTCCCCATCTATTTCCCACGAAGTGATGGGACCGGATGCCATGATCTTCGTTTTCTGAATGTTGAGCTTTAAGCCAACTTTTTCACTCTCCTCTTTCATTTTTATCAAGAGGCTTTTTAGGTCCTCTTCACTTTCTGCCATAAGGGTGGTGTCATCTGCATATCTGAGGTTATTGATATTTCTCCTGGCAATCTTGATTTCAGCTTGTATTTCTTCCAGTCCAGCATTTCTCATGATGTACTCTGCATAGAAGTTAAATAAGCAGGGTGACAATATACAGCCTTGACATATTCCTTTTCCTATTTGGAACCAGTCTGTTGTTCCATGTCCAGTTCTAACTGTTGCTTACTGGCTTGCATACAGATTTCTCAAGAGGCAGGTTAGGTGGTCTGGTATTCCCATCTCTTTCAGAATTGTGCACAGTTTATTGTGATCCACACAGTCAAAGGCTTAGGCATAGTCAAGAAAGCAGAAATAGATGTTTTTCTGGAACTCTCTTGCTTTTTCCATGATCCAGCGGATGTTGGCAATTTGATCTCTGGTTCCTCTGCCTTTTCGAAAACCAGCTTGACCATCAGGAAGTTCACAGTTCACGTATTGCTGAAGCTTAGCTTGGAGAATTTTGAGCATTACTTTACTAGCGTGTGAGATGAGTGCAATTGTGCAGTAGTCTGAGCATTCTTTGACATTGCCTTTCTTTGGACTGGAATGCAAACTGACCTTTTCCAGTCCTGTGGCCACTGCTGAGTTTTCCAAATTTGCTGGCATATTGAGTGCAGCACTTTCACAGCATCATCTTTCAGGATTTGCAATAGCTCCACTGGAATTCCATCACCTCTACTAGCTTTGTTTGTAGTGATGCTTTCTAAGGCCCACTTGACTTCACATTCCAAGATGTCTGGTTCTAACTTCATCTAATTGATATTTATAGAACACTCAAACCAGTAACAGCAGAATTCACATTGTTTTGAAGGGCACACACAGCAATTATCAAGATAGATCATATTCAAGCAATGAAATATTCTCATTACACTCAAATGAAGTAAATGAAGTAAAACTAAGAATTTTCCTTTGGCCATAATGGACTTAAATTAGAAATCAAGATCAGAATAATACTTGAATTATCTTCAAGTGTTTTCAAAACTAAATAACATTTGTCTCAACAATACATGGACAAAACAGAATATGAAAAGGGAAAATAGAAAGCATTTAGTACTGAATGAAATATAATAGAATCATGACATATCAGACTTGTGTACTTCAATTGAAGCAGTGCTGAAAAAGAAATTTACAGCATTAGAATTCCTAAAGCAGAAAAGAAGATAGGTTATCACAGGATTGACTTAAGCTTCTGCCTTAAAATAGTTGAAGAATAACATATATAAAGTAAGCAGAACAAGGAAATAATAGAGATAAAATCAGAAATCAAAGTGGAAAACAGAATAATAATTTTTAAATTGCATAGATAAAACCAGAATATGAACACTTGAGTGGATCAATGAAGCTGAAAGAGCTCTAACTAGAATGAATAAAAATAAAATTACCCATATTGGGGCTATGTGAGAAAGATGACCACAGGTATTATAGAAATTTGAAGGTTAATAAGAGAATCAAATTTTTGTCTATTATTCTGAAATTTTAGGTGAAATGGACAGTATTCTCTAACAAATTTCAAACTACCAATGCTCACTGAAGAAAAAAAATAACCTGAATAGCCCACTATCTACTAAAGAAATTTAATTTTTAGTTAAATTCCTATTCCTGTAGAATATGACAGGCTCAGATGTCATCAATGATGAAACATTAAAGAAAGCAATAATACCAATTCTACACGAAATCCTCAGGAAAATTGAAGGGAAGGGATCACTTCCCAACTCATTTTATGATACTAGTATTTCACTGAGAAGAAACCAGAAACATCAGTATAAAGAAGCCATAGACACATATTCCTCATGAACAGAGACAAGTATTACTTAAGATTTAGTGCATTATATCTGACAGTGTATAAAAACAATAATACATCATGACCAATTTAATTTATTCTGTTATACAAGAAAAGGCATTTAACAATCCATCAATATATTTTACTATATTTACAAACTTAAACCTGTGACCATCTTAATATATGAAGAAAAAAATGACAAAACTCAACACCCTTCATAAAAAAAATTTTCAGTAAACTAGATATATATGGAAACTTCCTAAACCTGACAAAGATATTTATGAAAAACCTACAACTCACATCATTCTTAATAGTGAAAGACTGAATAGTTTTCCCTCCATTTCAGAACAAGGCAAGGAAAGTACTCTCCACAATATACTGTAAATATTGTATTGGCACTGCTGGTAGTGCTATAAGGTGAGATAAATAATTTATAGGCACACAGATTAAAAAGCAAAAAGTCTATTTTAAAATATCATTGTCAGTGATTTAGAAAGCCCTAAAAACAGTGTAAAGCTTCTATAAACAGACTTTAGGTCACTCAGCAGTAAAGAACCCACCTGCCAATGCAGGAGACTATGGGTTCAGTCCCTGGGTAGGAAAGATTTCCTGGAGAAGGAAATGACAATCCACTCCAGTATTCTTGCCTGGGAACTCCCATGAACGGAGGAGCTTGGCAGGCTAAAGTGCATGGGGTTGCAAAAGAGGTGGATATGACTTAGCAACTAAACAATAACAACATACAAAAAGTAATTGTGCATTTAAATACTAGGATGAAAAAATCTCAATCCCAACATAATAAATAATGTCACTGACAATAACAGCCAAGGTGTTATACTTAGAAATAAATTTGGCAGAAGATACTTTGAGATCTCTACTCTGAAAACTATAACATTTCTGAGAGAAATAAAGACTTGTGAAAAATGGAAATACATATCCTGGTCATGGATCTTAATCGTCAATATTGTTAAGATGTTGGTGCTTTCTAAGTTGTTCTATAAATTAAATTCAATTTCAAGAACAACTTTAGTAGGCTTTCCTTTTGGTAGAAATTAACAAGGTGTTTCTAATATTTATATAGGAATTCAAGGAGCTCCCTGATGTTCAAGCTGGTTTTCGAAAAGGCAGAGGAACCAGAGATCAAATTGCCAACATCCGCTGGATCATGGAAAAAGCAAGAGAGTTCCAGAAAATCATCTATTTCTGCTTTCTTGACTATGCCAAAGCCTTTGACTGTGTGGATCACAATAAACTGTGCACAATTCTGAAAGAGATGGGAATACCAGACCACCTAACCTGCCTCTTGAGAAATCTGTATGCAGGCCAGGAAGCAACAGTTAGAACTGGACATGGAACAACAGACTGGTTCCAAATAGGAAAAGGAGTATATCAAGGCTGTATATTGTCACCCTGCTTATTTAACTTCTATGCAGAGTACATCATGAGAAATGCCGGACTGGAAGAAACACAAGCTGAAATCAAGATTGCCAGGAGAAATATCAATAACCTCAGATATGCAGATGACACCACCCTTATGGCAGAAAGTGAAGAGGAACTAAACAGCCTCTTGATGAAAGTGAAAGAGGAGAGCAAAAAAGTTGGCTTAAAGCTCAACATTCAGAAAAGGAAGATCATGGCATCTGGTCCCATCACTTCATGAGAAATAGATGGGGAAACAGTAGAAACAGTGTCAGACTTTATTTTTTGGGGCTCCAAAAATCATTGCAGATGGTGACTGCAGCCATGAAATTAAAAGATGCTTACTCCTTGGAAGAAAAGTTACGACCAACCTAGAGTGTATATTCAAAAGCAGAGACATTACTTTGCTGACTAAGGTCCGCCTAGTCAAGGCTATGGTTTTTCCTGTGGTCATGTATGGATGTGAGAGTTGGACTGTAAAGAAGGCTGAGTGCTGAAGAATTGATGCGTTTGAACTGTGGTGTTGGAGAAGACTCCTGAGAGTCCCTTGGACTGCAAGGAGATTCAACCAGTCCATTCTGAAGGAGATCAGCCCTGGGATTTCTTTGGAAGGAATGATGTTAAAGCTGAAGCTCCAGTACTTTGGACACCTCATGCGAAGAGTTGACTCATTGGAAAAGACTCTGATGCTGGGAGAGATTGGGGGCAGGAGAAGAAGGGGATGACCCAGGATGAGATGGCTGGATGGCATCATGGACTCAATGGACGTAGTCTGAGTGAACTCCTGGAGATGGTGATGGACAGGGAGGCCTGGCATGCTGCGATTCATGGTGTTGCAAAGAATCAGACACGACTGAGCGACTGAACTGAACTGAACTGAACTCAAGGAGCTAGAATAGCCAAGGCCAGAAAAGGCAATGGCAACCCACTTTAGTACTCTTCCCTGGAAAGTCCCATGGGTGGAGGAGCCTGGTGGGCTGCAGTCCATGGGGTCGCTAAGAGTCAGACATGACTGAGCGACTTCACTTTCATGTTTCACTTTCACGCACTGGAGAAGGAAATGGCAGCCCACTCCATTGTTCTTGCCTGGAGAACCCCAAGGACGGGGGAGCCTGGTGGACTGCCATCTATGGGGCCGTATACAGTTAGACACAACTGAAGCAACTTAATAGCAGCAGCAGCAGAATAGCCAAGGCAACTTAAAAAAACAAACAAAAACAAAACAGACAAACAAACCAAACAGACAAAATTAGAGGAAACACAGTACTCATTCCAGATTTACTATAAAGACACAGTAAGATAAAATTTGAGACATGAACTAACATGCTCTATATAGAAGTGGACTGAAAAAGAGAGAACCAAAGATTATTTAAGAAAATTATAATAATTCTCACTTAGCAGACTCATTGTACACCAGAGACAAATGGGAAGAACCTGTGAATAAGCCAGGAATTTGTGGCACCATTTACCAGAAGGAAGGTTAAGGGTAGACAAGAGGGCTTCTATCTCTCCCAAAATGTGTCATAAATCAGAGAGAGAAAAAACAAACAAAAAAAGCCCTGCCAGAAAAGGGAAAACAATTATTTGTCCTGCTCCTGCTCAGTTGCTTCAGTTGTGTCTGACTCTTTGTGATCCTATGGACTGTAGCCTGCCAAGCCCCTCTGTCCTTGGAATTCTCCAGGCAAGAATACCCAAATGGGCTGCCATGCCCTTCTCCAAGGAATCTTCCCCAACCAGGGATTGAACCTGAGTATCCTGCATCTTCTGCATCGCAAGGGGATTCTTTACTGTTGAGCCACCAGGGAAGCCCAGTTATTTTTCCAGTTACGGAAAATAGGAAGAGCAGTTATGAGAGAAATGATGATTTTGTTTCCTTTTGTCAGGTTGGTTTATTTCCCCTCAGTTCTTGTCTCAGGGCAACAAAAATTTGAAACAATGGACACCAATCAAGAAAGGGAATGCAGATAGGCCTATGCTCAAGGCCGATTGACAGTTGCAAGTTACATAATAACAGGCTCTGTTGTGTATGTTTTCTCATAATTCAGTCTGTTATAATCAGATGTATATGTGTATAGAGTACTTATGAACCCTTAATGGGCTCCTAGAGGTCTAAGGTGACCTGAGGAAACCCCTGTGGTTAGTTTGTATATATTGTGTGCTTAGGGCACATGCTCTGGAGTTAGAGAAGCCCCTCTGGTTAGTTTGTAGCTTATCTGTGAGCTCCTCTGGGCATGTCTGAGATGGGGTTTAGAGATCAATTTGCATCCTTCCACCCTTAATTGCTCATGCTGCTGAGGGTCGGACACGACTAATCGACTTCGTTTTCACTTTTCACTCATGCATTGGAGAAGGAAATGGCAACCCACTCCAGTGTTCTTGCCTGGAGAATCCCAGGGACAGGGGAGCCTGGTTGGCTGCCTGCCGTTTATGGGGTCGCACAGAGTCGGACATGGCTGAAGCGACTTAGCAGCAACAGCAGCAGCAGCAGCAACTTCCTAACACTTTGAATAATAAAAATAAATAAATAAATGCAAAAGAAAGAAAGAAATATATGTGGAACATCTAAGTGGAGAACATTACCATACTATTTAATTCCTGGTTCTGGCTGGTGAAAAAGATCTTAAGTAAAGATAAAGGTTTTATTTTTTTATTATTTATTTATTTAAAGTTAATTGGTTCATTAGCATTTAAATAATTGAAAGCAGAGATTGTGGTTGTAATCATCAAAGAAGTGAAAAGAGTGAATTCTGAAGATAGAAAATGGTATTTTTAGTATTTAAGCAGACAGTATTAGAAGTCTGGAAATGAGACAGTCATTACCTGCGAATTAAAGAGTATCACTAAAGACAATGGAGAAAAGGGGTTTCAGAAATTAGAAGTGGTCAATAATACCAGTTCTTACAAGGGGTTGTAATGACAGAGATCTCAAATTATGTTATTGGAAAAAATGTAAAAGACTCTATAGAACTTTCTATGAAGCAGTTATCTTTTCTACTTTCCAGATGCACTTTATCTATTAGTATCAGTGTTAGTATTATTTGCTGTTTATCCTTTAAGTCCCCCAATTAACTCCATGTGTCAGGAAACTAAGGCTCAGAAAATTTATGAAAATTTCTCACAGTCAGGCAGCTCTTAAGTGACAGAGTATCTAATATCTAATAAGTTGACTCCAGAATATTTTTTCTTTTATCTTTGAAGTCTAGTACCATCTGTCATAAAACAAAGATATTACATTACTATTGACTACATTACCCACACTGACTGTTTCATACTGATGACTTGTTTATTTTTCTACTGAAAGTTTTCACCCCTTAATCTCCATCTGGGCTACCCTGGTAGCTCAGCACGGAATCCGCCTGCAATGTAGGAGACACTGGTTTGATTCCTGGATCAGGAAGATCCGCTGTAGAAGGGATAGGCTACCCACTCCAGTATTCTTGGGCTTCCCTGGTGGCTCAGCTGGTAAAAAAAATCAGCCTGCAATGTGGGAGACCTGGATTCCATCCCTGGGTTGGAAAAATCCCCTGGAGAGAGGAATAGCTACCCATCCAGTATTCTGGCCTAAAGAATTCTGTGGACTGTAGAGTCCATGGGATCTCAGTGAGTAGGACATGACTGAGCGACTTTTATTTCTCTCATCTCTCCCCCGCCCTCCCCTCTGGTAACCCATTTGTTCTGTATTTGTGATTCTGTTTTTGTTTTGTTATGCTTATTTGTTTTATTTTATTTTAGATTCCACATACAAGTGAAGTCATATGGTATTCATCTTTCTCTGTCTGATATTTAATTTGCATAATAATTCTCTAGGTTCACCAATGTTTTTGCAAATGTGAATATTTCATTCTAGTTATATATATATATATGAAAGAGAAAGTCACTCAGTCATGTCCGACTCTTTGGGACCCTGTGGACTATACAGCCCATGGAGTTCTCTAGGTGAGAACACTGGAGTGGGTAGCCTTTCCCTTCTCCAGGGCATCTTCCCATCCCAGGGATTGAGCCCATGTCTCCTGCATTGCAGGCAGATTCTTTACCAGTTGAGCCACAAGGGAAGACCTTTTATATATATATATATATATATATATATATATACACACACACACACATCACATGTATATATATATATATATATATATGTATATATACATATACACACACCACATATTCTTTATCCAATCATCTACAGATGGGTTCTTAGGTTTCTTTTGTATTTTGGCTATTGCAAATAACACTGCAATGAACATAGGGGTATGTACATATATCATTTCAAATTAGTGTTTTCCTTTTCTTAGAATAAATATCCAGGAATAGAATTGGTGAATTGTATGGCAGTTTTACTTTTAATTTTTTAATAACTCTATACTGTTTTCTATAGTGGTTGTACCAATTAACTTTCCAACCAACAGTGAATGACGATTTTCTTTTCTCCACCACCTTGCCAACACTTGATCATATGTGGCTTGAACTGCTATCTCTCCAGGGAATATCTCAGAGCCTGTGTAATTCCCCTCCTCCTCTGTGTTCTCTCCTAGGAGTGTGGGTCCCTACTTGATCCCTTGTCTTCTCTTCCTATCTGATTCTGTGTGTATCTTTCTTTACAACCTTGATTGAGAAGAGTCTGCCCGTCTCCAGTTTGTTTTCAGTCAGAATTGGTCCACACATAGATGTATATTTTATGTGTTCATGGGGGCAGGTGACATCAGCATTCTCCTACTTTGCCATTTTGATCACCTCTCTGGGGGATTTTATTATTGCTGATTCTATTTTTATTACTGGTTATGTATCTGTTCAGACTTGAGAGATCATATGTTTCTGGGAATTTGTCCATTTCTTGTAGGTTGTCCATTTTATTGGTATACAATTGTTCATAATAATCGCTTATGATCCTTTGTACTTCTGTGGTGTTGATTGTAATTTCTTTTTCATTTCTGATTTTATTTGTTTGGACTCTCTCTTTTATGAGTCTGGTTAAAGTGTCATCAATTTTGTTCATCTTTTTAAGAAACCAGCTCTTACTGATCTTTTCTATTTTTTGGCTATATTTTAGGTTTTTTTGTTCTGATCTTTGGATTTTGTTAGTTCCTCTTTTCCTAGGTTTTTTAGGTGTAAATATAGGTTGTTCATTTGAGATTTTTCTACATTTCTGAGATAGGCTTGTATCACTATAAATTTCCCTTTTAGAACTGCTTTGCTGCATGTCCTAGATTTTGAATTACTGTGTTCTCATTTCCATTGCCTCCAGATGTTTTTTTAATTGGTATTTCTTCTTTGATTTCTTCAGTGGCTCACTGGGTCATTCCAGAACCTATTTTCTTAAACTCTTTCTTTGAATTAATTTATAACCTAACTGAGATCAGATTTAGTAGATATGTAGTGTTGTAGGTAAAACTTGTATTAAGAAATTTAAAAATGAATGAGACATCTACCTATTTATTCCTTCACTTATTCACTGTATATTTATGTTATGTATTCAATATTTACTCTATATATTCAATATTGTTTAAAGACTTGGTATTTTGTTAAGCACTGGAAATACCAAATAAATAAATAAATAAAATAATAAGTTGAGGTCTTTACACTAGATTTCATTATGTTTTGAAGTGATTTTGCATTTTAAAATTTGTTCTAAAATAGAAATCTCACTTAGATAGCAGTTAGAATAGAACATATCTTTTGTAAGGTAATAAATCAATAAACATTATCACACACTGAAACAAAATAAAGACCTTCAGAGGAAGATGTAGAAACAAAGATAATGATGAGGGTATGGTCTATGGAACAAGTGTGCTGAGGAGATGTGAAATATGGCTACAATTATGAAAGCAGCAGTTCCTGAAAATTGTTGAGATGATACCCATGTAACCCATTTATTACTGGGTTTAGGCTGAAGTTTTGTTCCCGCAGCCCAAGTCATATGTTGAAGCCCTGATCTCCAATGTTATGGTTTTGGAGGTAGAGATCTTAGGAGGTATTTAGGCTCAGATGAGGTCATAAGGATTTGGCTCCCACGAGGGGATTAATGTCACTGTAAGCAGAGGACGAGGGACTAGGGACCTGTGCTCTCTCTCCCTCTCTTCCTCCCTTCCCACATTTAAGGACATAGCAAACAGGCAACTCTTCTCAAGCCAGGAAGAGATCTCTTACTGGACTGAAATCTGCCAGCACCTTGATCTTGAACTTCTTATCCTCCAGAACTGTAAGAAATCAGTGTCTGTTTTTTTAAGCAACCATTCTATGGTATTCTGTTACAGTAACCTAAACTAAGACACCTTCCTTCATTGAATTTATTTTAAATTAATAAAAATAATAAAAGAATTCAGGTTTATAAGCAAAAACAAAAGTGTGGTTCATTTGGAAAAGATTATCTCAGCAAAAATTTTGAGAGTTTCAATATTGTGAAATATATATCTGCGTTTTCTCACATGCATGTTTGTCCAAGGAAATACAGAATTCCTTATGTCAAAATTAAGCTTTTATTGCAAACAATAGAAATGCAAAATTTGAAAAACCTTAGAAAATACTTTTTACCCCTCAGGAAACCTTGTTAGTACACTGAGAATATCCAGGATAATTGGCATTTCTAGAAAGGGAGAGTCTCCAATAATTCTTTATACTTTTTGTCTCTAAGTCAGAAAATTGTTGATTTTTTTGCAACCTAAATTCTTCCTTTTACAAATTAAGCCCATTAGGTGCTCTTTTTTGATCTGGTTTTAAGGTTATTGAACTTAAATAAAGGTTTAAAATACACTGTTTTTATTAATATATTTAATATATTCAATATAAATATAATTTTGATGTTCATTTACTAAAAATGCAGTTAAATGCAGAAAAGTAGGAATTTGCTTTTTACAGTTACAGAGAATAGTCAAATTAAGAATAAATAAAATTAAGTTGTACTGTTTATGAAACCTCAGGAGAAATATTTATAATAAATCAGAAAAAAATTCATAAAACATTGTTAGTGAATGAAGCTAAGTATTCATCATTTTCATTTATCTCTTTATACATCAGTAGCATTACTGGTTGTTTATCAAATAAACCAATTTTAATATTATTATTTTTTACTGTGTCAACTGGTTACTCCCCATCTTCCCCAAAATAAATCCACCAGAATTTACATGTGGTTCAAGCAAAACTGAGGTTCTTAAAACTACTACAGCAAGGAATAACAGCTTGACAAATCTGAGTAATATGTTAAGTGAAAGAGAAAAACTAGTATCATATTTTTTGGCTTTGGAATCTGATAGTAAATAGTTTAAGACATTAAATACAAGGAACTGATTAGAGTTGGGTAAATTTCATGCTATAAGACTTGAGTATTGCAAGGATCTAGAAACAAATTTTGATAAGTAGAAATTTGTTTGAAAAGCAAACTTTATGGCCAAGTTGCCAATCTAATGTCCTGAAAATAAATTGTTTGCCCAAATGAGGAAACTATTTTCCCCCAAAATAGTTTTATAGAGACTCCTGAAGTAAATAATCTAGTTATTTATTCCAGGCTTACCATCTTGGGCAAGAATATTTTAATAGCAAATATTTAACAAATGTTGAAACCTGGTTTCAACTTTCAGTCTTCATAGTTCAGATGAATGAAGTGAGCTCGATTCTCAAGTGCTCACTGCAAACATTCAATCAGGTGAAATTTCCCAAATCCTGAACAGGCTGAGTTTTCCTTGGAAAAACTTGTTGAGAATCCAGGCTTTTCATTCACTTGTTACTGAGTAGTGAGTGAGGCATTTTTTCTTGTTGCTGGATCGGCTACTTTGTTGGCTTAAGGTTTTAGGACTTACGGATAAAACAAGTACTGGCAACTTGTTTATTGTAGTTGTTTGATTACATACAATTGCCATATTTGAAATGTAAGAACCCAATTGACTTTTCACAATACATTTGAAATAGAAAGCTGAATTTTACAAGGAAACATCATGGTTTCTGAATCATGTCTGCTCAGTGAATATCTGGACTATACTTAATCAAAACTTGAAATTTGCATCCATTGATCATCTTTTTAAGGTTGCTTGAGGAAGCAAGAAATTCATCTACTTTATGTCATAATATTTTTTTGTTATTATATAAGTTTTTGTTTGAATTATTGTTCTTCATTTGAATAGTTAGGATGAGTTTCAGATCTTGGGGGATTCACTGACTTGCAATATTAAGCCTAGCTTTCTTCACTATCCTCAGCATGTGGCCCACCCTTGTTTGCAGATCTGAGATATTAAAATCCAGCCATTATGCTGGAGTACCATGTTTTACCCCTTCACAGGATCAAAGAAGGAAAGCACATAACATTAAAGCTCTCTTGTGTTTTACTTATTTATGTGACACTGAGTTCAGTGTGCAAAGCCCAATTGTTGATAAGATAAAATACAGCCTGCTTTTGGTTGAATTCTTGGAAACTAAATTAAAAGATTGTTTTTAACACATTAAAAACATACAGCATGATCAAGTGGGGTTCATCCCAGAGATGCAAGGATTCTTCAACATATGCAAAGCAGTCAATGTAATACAGCATATAAATCAATTGAAAGATAAAAAAATGATAATCTTAATAGATGCAGGAAAATTTAACACCCATTTATGATAAAAACACTCCAGAAAATAAGCATAAAAGAAAACTATCTCAACATAATGAAGGCCATATGTGACAAACCCATAGCAAACATTATCCTCCATGGTGAAAAACTGAAAGCATATCCACTAAGATCAGGAACAAGACAAGGGTGCCCATTCTCCTCCTATCATTTAATATAGTTTTGGAAGTCCTAGCCACAACAATGGGAAGAGAAAAAAGAAAAGTAATGCAAACTGGAAAAAAAGAAGTAAAACTCTCACTGTTTTCAGACAACATGATACTATATATAGAAAACCCTAAAGATGCCATCAGAAAATTACTTGAGCTCATCAATGAATTTAGTAAAGTTGCAGGGTACTAACTTAATACACAGAAATACCTTGCATCCCTATACACTAACAACAAAAAAATCTGAAAGAGAAATTAAGGAAGCAATCTCATTCACCATGGCATCAAAAATAATAAAACACCTAGGAATAAACCTACCTCAAAAGACCTGTACACAGAAAAACTGTAAGACACTGATGGAAAAAATAAATAAATAAATAAAGACAATACAAACAGATGGAGAGATATATCATGTTCCTGAATTGGAAGAATCAATACTGTTAAAAATGACTATACAACCCAAAGCAATCTACAGATTCAATGCTATCCCTATCAAATTGCCAATGATGTCTTTCTCCAGAACTAGAACAAAAATATTCACAATTTGTATGGAAACACAAAAGATCTTGAATAACCTAACCAAAGCAATCTTGAGAAAAAAGAATGGAGCTGGTGGAATCAACTTCCCTGACTTCAGACTATACTACAAAGCTCCAGGGATCAAGACAGTATGGTACTGGCACAAAAACTGAAATGCAGATCAATGTAACAAGATAGAAATCATAGCGATACATCCATGCACTTATGGGCACCTTATTTTTGACAAAGGAGGCAAGAACATACAATGGAGAAAAGATAGCTCTTCAATAAGTGGTACTGGGAAAATGTGGAGAGCTACACATTAAATAATCAAATTAGAACACTTCCTAATACCAAACACAAAAATAAACTCAAAGTGGATTACAGATTTATGTAAGACCATAAAATATAAAGCTCTTAGAGAAAAACATAGGTAGTACATTCCTCGACATAATTCACAGCATAATAAAAATTTAAACACATAAATCTATGACCCAGCTCCTAGAGTAATGGAAATAAGATAAAAATAAACAAATGGGCTCTAATTATATCTAAAAGCTTTTGCACAGCAAAGGAAACCATGAACAAAATGAAAAGACAATCCTCAGAATGGGGAAAAAAAATTCTTGCAACTGAAACTGACAAAGGATTAATCTCCAAAACATTCGAGCAGTTCATGCAATTCAATATCAGAAAAACAAACAACCCAATCAAAAAATGGGCAGAAAACCTTAACAGACATTTCTCCAAAGAAGATATACAGATGGCCAGCAAACACAGTGAAAAGATGCTCATCCCTGACCATTATTTGAGAAATGCAAATCAAAACTACAATGAGTATCACCTCACGCTGGTCAGAATAACTATCATCAAAAAATCTACAAACAATAGATGCTGGAGAGAGTGTGGAGAAAAGGGAACCCTCTTCTACTGTTGATGGGAATGTAAATTGATATAGCCACTATGGAGAACAGTGTATATTGTACTGTGCTTAGTCACTCAATTGTGTCTGACTCTTTGTGACACTATGGACCATAGCCAGCCAGGCTTCTCTGTCCCTGGGAATTCTCCAGGCAAGAATACTGGAGTGGGTTCCTGTGCCTTCCTCCAGGGGATCTTTCCAACCCAGGGATCGAACCCAGGTCTCTAGCACTTCAGGTGGATTCTTTCCCATCTGAGCCCCTGGAGATTCCTTAAAAAACTAGGAATGAAACTACTATATTACCCAGAAGTCCCCACTACTGAGCATATACTCTGAGTAAACCCATACTTGAAAAGGACACGTATACCCCCATGTTCATTGCAGCAGTATTTACAATAGGTAGGTCATGGAAGTCACATAGATGTCCACTGACAGATGAATGAATAAAGAAGTTGTTGTACACATATATGATGAAATATTACTCAGCCATTTAAAAAGAATGTATTTAATTCTAGTGAGGTGGATGAACCTAGAGCCTGTTATACAGAGTGAAGTAAGTCAAATGAGAAAAACAAATATTAATACATATGTGTATATGGAACCTAGTAATATGGTACTGATGAATCTATTTGCAGAGCAGCAATAGACATGCAGACTTCAAGAACAGACTTGTGGACACAGCAGAGGAAGGAGAGAGTGGGACAGATTGGATTGAGAAAGTAGCATTGAAACATACATATTACCATATGTAAAATAGATAGTCAATGGAAGATGCCCCTGTGATAACACAGAGAGCTCAACATAGTACTCTGTGAGAACCTAGATGGTCGGGATGGGGTGGGGGGGTAGGAGACCAGTTTCAAGAGAGAGTAGAATATGTATGCTGCTGCTGCTAAGGCTCTTCAGTCGTGTCCGACTTTGTGCGACCCCATAGATGGCAGCCCACCAGGCTCCGCCGTCCATGGGATTTTCCAGGCAAGAACACTGGAGTGGGGTGCTGTTGCCTTCTCTGAGAATATGTATACTTATGGCTAATTCATGCTGTTATATAGCAGAAGCTGACACAATATTATAAAGCAATTATCCTCCAATTAAAAATAAACTTTAAAAAAGACCAAAAAGAATAAAAAACACAGAAAAGAAAAAAATTGTTGTTAAAATAATGCAGCTTATTTTCTGAAAAATAAGTTTGAATTTGTGAAGCTGATGAAAAAAAAACTTTTTTTTTAAAGCAATGGACAACGTAGAGGGTGGCCCAGACTATAGAAAATAAGCATATCTAATGCTTCTTCCATCATCTCTTTCCTAACAGATAACAGTGAAGTTATGCAGGGCTTATACTCCTTTAGATCCATTGAAGCCTCTGGGCACACTGAATAAGTGCTTGGCTCTGTGTCCATTCTGGTACGGGGTGCAGGGTCATCTATGTGGATAAGCGACATAGTCAGTCTATCCATAGTTTACATTTGCTGCTATTCATATAATTTAACCCTCTCAGCTTCAAATCAACCCCTCCATTTCCTCTGGGAATATAAAGCACATTCAACTAAAAGTCGATTCCTAGTTTTTTTCTGTCTTGTACATTGTTCCAACGAATGGTTCCACTAAACTCACTAGATAACTTTACATGATGTGTTATATAATTAATATCAATATAAATTAAATAATAAAAAGTCAGTTACATAGAATTGTCAAGTTTTATCGGATAGGAAACACTTGATCAGTGCAAATATCCTTTCATTGCCAAATTCTGTATCCCCTCAGAACTGATACAATTAACCTCTCCAAACATCACACAGGTTCTTCTCTGGTGGCTCAAATGGTAAAGAATCTGGCTTCCACGCAGAAGAGCTGGGTTTGATCCCTGGATTGGGAAGTTCCCTGGGAGAAAGGCATGGCTACCCACTCCAGTATTCTTGCCTGGAGAATCCCCACGGACAGAGGAGTCCAACAGGCTATAGCCCATGGGGTCACAACATCAGACACAACTAAGCAACTAAGCACAGCATATCATCACACAGAGAGTTTAATTTTCAAAAATAAAATCACTATCTGCATTTCCTTACTTCCTTCTTTCTTTTCTCTTCCAGCCAAAGGTATTTATTCAGGTATTCAGGAGTGTTTTTTTTTTTTTTTTTCAGAATATACATCTTCATCATCAGAGGCAGTTTTCAGTATTTTTCCTAGAACCATGCTCCAGTAATTTCTCGTGGAAGTGTCCCTATCTCATGTGTTCTTTATATAAAATGTTTCAGAACACAAAGAACACACAAAATAATATACATAACAATTTTCACCGCATTCAAAAAACAGAAGCAAGTTCTCAAACCAAAAATAGGAACTGCACAGTTATTTAATCAATTGTCTTTTACAACTGTATTTCACTAACAAAAGAGATGCTCTCAAAATTAAAGGCATTAATTATTTTCTAGCCCAAATTGCTGTTAAAAGATTGGGGTAAACATCTATATGGAGAAAAAAGGAATAAAATCTATAAGATATATAATGAGACAGAGAGAGCAGAAGAACAAAATAAAATATTCCAGCCTGAGTCTACTCTGTGTATATTTAAATCTCATTAGGGAGAAATTCCCATCAAGAGGGTAATTATCTCACTAAAATTGCCATACCTTGGGCAACAAAAAAAACCCCACACAATTTAACTGTTCTCCTTAGAGGCAAATAAGAAACAGTCTTACCTTGTAATTTTTTTTTCCTAATTATAAACTTGCAACTAGTGGATAAATAATATGTTCAGGAGACCTAATGTATGGCATTGTGATTACAGCCAACAACACATTATTACAAGCATACTTTGTTTTTACTGTGTTTTGTAGATATTGTGATTTCTTTCTTTCTTTCTTTCTTTTTTTTTTTTAACAAAGTCAAGGTTTGTGTCAACTTTGCCTGGAGCAAGTCTTTCGATGCCATCTTTCTAACAGCATTTGCTCACTTGGTGTCTCTGCGACACGATTTGCTAAGTCTCGGGCTATTTCAAACGCTTTCATCATTATATTTATAATCAGTGATCTCTGATGTTCCTATCATAATTGTTTTGGGGCACCATGAACCATGCCTGTATTCGACAGTGAACTTAATACTTGTGTTCTGACTGTAGTCCCCCTGCCTTTCTCCCTCTCCTCTGGCCTTCCTATTCCCTGAAACAAAGTGATATTGAAATTAGACCAATTAAAAATCTTATAATGGCCTCTAAATATTCAAGTGAAAGGAAAAGTATCATGTCTCTCATTATAAAAAGTACTATGCCTCTCATTTCAAAAGCCGGAACTGATTAAGCTTAGTGAGGAAGGCATGTTGAAAGCTGAGACAGGCTGAAAACTAGGCTTCTTGCCCCAGTTAGCCAAGTTGAGAAGGCAAAGGAGAGGTTCTTAAAATTCAAAGTGGAATTTCAATCAACACACAAATGATAAGAAATTTAACAGCTGCTATGGAGAAAGTTTTTTGTGGTCTGAATAAAAGAGCAAACCAACCACAGTTTTGCCTTAAGCCAAAAACCTTAGTCTTAGAGGGTTGCTTAGAGTAATAAGGCTGAGAAAAGTGAAGAAGCTGCTGAAGAAATCTCTGTGGCTAGTAGGGTTTGATTCATGAGTTTTAAGGACAGAAGCAGTCTCTATAACATAAAAGTGCAAGGTGAAACAGCAAGCGTTGATGTGGAAGCTGTAGTAAGTTATCCAGAAGATATAACTGAGATGATCAATGAAGGTGGCTACAGTAAACAACACATTTTCAATGTATCTGAAGAAGCTGGTGGTGGGGGTGGTTTAGTCGCTAAGTTGTGTGCGACTCTTTACGACCCCATAGACTAGCCTGCTAGGCTCCTCTGTCCATGGGATTTCCCAGGCAAGAACACTGGAGTGGGTTGCCATTTCCTCTTGCAATGAAGCAGCTGCAGGGTAATACAGCCATTTAAGATGCCATTTAAGACTTTCGTAGCCTGAATGCTTGGCTTCAAAGCTTCAAAGGACAGGCTGACTCATGTTAGGAAGAAATGCAGCTGGTTACTTAAAGTTGAAGCCAATGCTCATTTACCATTTCCCAAATCCTAGGACCCTTAAGAATTATGCTCAATCTACTCTGCTCTATAAATGGCACAACAAGGCCTGGAGGACAACACATCTGTTTACAACTTGGTTTCCTGAATATTTTAAATCCATTGTTGAAAACTACTGTTCAAAAAATAAACACATAAATGATTGCTTTCAAAATATTACTGCTCGCTGACAATACAACTGGTCACCGAACATCTCTGATGGAGATTAATAATTAGGGAAATTAATGTGTCTTAATGCTTGCTAACATAACATCCATTCTGCAACCATTCAATAGATCCAAGAGTTATTTTGATTTTAAAGCCTCATTATTTAAGATATATATTTTGTAGGGCTATAGCTATCATAGAAAGTGAATCTTCTGTTGGATCTAGGCAAAGTAAACAGAAACCTTATGGAAAGGATTCACCATTCTAAATGTCATTAAGAACTTTTGTGATTCATTGGGAGAGGTCAGAATACAAACATTAACAGAAATTTGGAAGAAATTGATCTGAACCCTCATTGGTGACTTTGGGGGGTTCAAGACTTGAGTGGAGGAAATCACTACAGATGTGGTGGAAATAGCATGAGAACTCGAATTAGAAGCAAAGTCTAAAGATGAGACTGAATTGTGGCAATTTCATGATAAAACTTTAATGGAAGAGTTGCTTCTTATGGATGAGCAAAGAAAGTTGTTTCTTGAAATAAAATCTACTGCTAATGATGCTGTAAAGATTGTTGGAATGACACCACAGGATTAAATGTCATCAACTTAGTTGATAAAGCAGTGGCAGGGTTTGAGAGAATTAACTCCAATTTTGAAAAGAAGTTCTACCATGAATAAAAAGCTATCAAACACTATTGCCTGCTCCAGAGATATCATTCTTGAATGAAAGAGCCAATCAATGTGGCAAAATTTATTGTTGTATATTTTGAGAAATTGTCACACCTTCTTTTTGGAACTGGAGTGTCATCTTCCATTTCTTCACTTTATGTTTGTCTTTAGAACTGAATTTTGTCTCCTGAAAGCACCATATAGTTGGATCTTGTTTTTTAATCCACACAAGTACTGTGTCTTTTGATTGATGAATGGATGAATTGATGAATTCACTCCATTTATTTTTAGGGTGATTATTGAAAGATGAGGACTTAGTACTGCCTTTTATCTTTGTTTTCTTATTTCTTTATATCCATTGTTCCTTTTTCTTTGTTTTCTGTCTCATTTGATTCAGTCATTGTCTATGACCTTTTTTCAGTTTCTTTTATTTTTGGATGTCATGTTTCTGCTTTATATTTATGTTTTGGTATTACCCTGCTGCTGCTGCTGCTACTAAGTCGCTTCAGTCGTGTCCGATTCTGTGCGACCTCATAGACGGCAGCCCACCAGGCTCCTCCGTCCCTGGGATTCTCCAGGCAAGAACACTGGAGTTGGTTGCCATTTCCTTCTCCAATGCATGAAAGTGAAAAGTGAAAGTGAAGTCACTCAATCGTGTCTGACTCCTAGTGACCCCATAGACTGCAGCCCACCAGGCTCCTCCGTCCATGAGATTTTCCAGGCAAGAGTACTGGAGTGGGGTGCCATTGCCTTCTCCGGATATTACCCTGAGGTTTGTATAAAAAGTCCCATAGATAAAGTATCCCCTTTTCCACTAATAGCATCTTAACTTACTTATCTGAGTTCCATTTTTTTCTTTTCCCCCTTTTATTTCTTTATCATCTCAAATTATTTCTTTTTATGTTGTGAGTTTGTTACCGAACTGAAATAGCCGTCATTATTTTTCTACTTTTTTCCCCTCCCTTTAATCATTATGCTTTAATAAATGTTTAAGAACCTATTCTGACAAACAGTTGAAATTTTCTGGTTCTATCTATTTTTATCTTGCTTAGGGTTTTGTGTATTTTTGCTGATTTGTCTATGGTAGAAGAACACCTCTCAGCAGGTTCAGTGTTGATGAACTGTCTCAGCTTTTCCTTGGGAAAGTCTTTATTTCTCCTTCATATCTGAATGACAACTTTTCTGGATAGAGTATTCTTGGATGAGTTTTTATCTTTCAGTATTTTGAGAACGTCATTCCACTTCTTCCTGGCTCATAGGGTTTTTGTGAAAAATCTGATAATTGATTATTGGGGGTTCTTTTGTAGATATCATCCTTTTTTCTTCTGGAGGCCATTACAATTCTTTCTTTGTCATTGACTTGTGGCAATTTTAATATTATGTATCTTGGAGAAGATTTTTTTGTGGTGAGGTAGTTAGGTGGTCTCCTAGCTTCACGGACTTGTATATCCAGTTCCTTTCCCAGGTTTGGGAATTTCTCAGCTGTAATTCTTTAAATAGTCTCTCTGTTCGCTTTTCCCTCTCTTCTTTTTCTAGGATACCCATTACCCTAATGATGTCCTTCTTGAGTCAGAAAGTTCTTATAGAATTTCCTCATTTTTAAAACATGTCTCTCTTCTATTTATTTCATTTCTAGATTTCTATCTTTGAGCTTGCTAAGTCTGTCTTCCATGTGGACTGGTATATTTCTAACACTTTCTTATGCATTCTTTGTCTTGTCAGTAAACAAGTCAGTAGATTCAGTAAAAATTCTTCAGCTCCAGAATTTCAGTTAGATTCTTTTAGAGAGTTTCAATCTCTTTGATAAAATATGCCTTCTATTCATTAAATTGCCTTTCTGAGTTTTCTTGTATCTCACTGAGGTTTTTCATGAGAGCTATTTTGAATCCTTTATTTGTTAGGTCACAAAACTCCATGAATTTAAATTTGCTTTCTGGACTGTCCTTTTATTCTTGCGGTGTAATGCCGCTGTGGTTCTTCACCATGCTTTATCGATTATTCCTCTGCTGGAACATTTGAAGTTAAATGACAGGTTAGACATTAGAGTCCTTTCTTTTGTTCTCTGGTAGGTGGCACTATAGCACAAGGTTTTACATTCTCTTCCATGAACTGCCTCTGGTTCTATTTGAGAGATGGCACTTTCCAGTCTCCATGTCTTTATAAGGGATAGAATTCTGTGCTTTCCTTGTCAGTTCTTGTGCCTCCAGGGTCATTGTTGCCTTGCTTCTGCCAGAGCTGCTGTTACCGCTGGGATTGAGGGCGCTTCCCTTGTGTTCGGTATCCCCCAAGTCATAAGACTCCACTTCTGTTGGGGAGGGCCTTGGTGGGGAGGTGTGGAACTGGGGTCTGTTGTGCAGGCGCTCCTACCTTGTGTGGTTTCCTAGGGTCCATGCACTCTACCTCCACAGGTGGGAGAGCTTGAGCCAGGATGATAGGCGCTTCACTGATTGGTGCATGGGGTTCCAGGCCCATGACCACTGCTGCCCACAAGGACCAGTGCTCAAGAGACGGGAGTTGAGTGTACTGCCTCCCCTGTTGCTACTGGGTTCTAAGCTGCTGGCTTAGTTTCCACTGTCAGAGGGCCAGGATTGCAGTCTCAGACCCCATGGTTCCCTAGGTTCTTTCTCCTCTATGTCTCCTAGTCTGCTCACCTTCAGAGGTAACAGATGCATGGAATTCTCCAGCATCCTGTTGTGCTGGGCAGAGGAACATTTGTTCAGTTGTGGTTGTTTTACTGGTTGTAGATTAAAGGGGATAGAGAAAGGTACTTTTTCACTCTGCCATTTTGCTGCCATCAGCCCAAATATAACTTTCATCTACATTAGAAAAATCAAAACATTTGTATGATTAGCTTGATTGCTATATTCATCTTAGTGCAATGGTCTGGAACCAAACCCATAGTATTTCTCAGGTATTCCTGTATATATGTTTCAAAAATGCTAAGAGACTAGATCTTAACTGTTCTCTCCAAAAATAAGTAATTATGTGGCGTGGTAAAAGTGTTAGCTAAAGTTATAATGACAATCACATGTGGTATAAATGTATCAAATCAACATGATTTTCATTTTAAACTTATCCAATGACATACATTAATAAAGGCAAAAATCTAGAAATAGTAGAAGTAAAGCCACTTGATTACTAAAGAGTAATAATAGTAAGAGTCTACTCTGCACATTAAAAAAATTTGCAAACCAGGAGCTCTCAAATTGACAGTGGAATGGTGCTCAGTGGTATATTGTTTATAAGGTGGTTTTATACAGTGAGACACAAAGGCTGTTCATAATTTAAAGTGATTGCTTATAACATTAGATAGAGTTCTCCCTAGTTATAGAGGACTGGTAAAAAGTGGGTTTCTTGTTTTTGTTGTTCAGTTGCTAAGTTGTGTCCCGCTCTTTGCAACCTCAGAGCCTGCAGCATGGCAGGATCCCCTGTCCTTCACTATCTCCCAGAGTTTGCTAAGATTTATGTCCATTGAATTGGTGTTGCTATCTAATCATCTCATCCTCTGTTGCCCCCTTCTCCTTTTGCCTTCAATCTTTCTCAGTATCAAAGTCTTCTCCAATGAATCAGGTCTTCATGTCTGGTGGCCAAAGTATTGGAGCTTCAGCTTCAGCATCAGTCCTTCCAATGAATATTCAGCGTTGATATACTTTAAGATAGATTGGTTTGATCTTCTTGCTGTCCAAGGGACTCTCAAGAGTCTTCTCCAGCATTGCAATTTGAAAGCACCAATTCTTCAGAGCTGAACCTTCTTTATGGTCCAATTTTCACATCTGTATATGACTACTGGAAAAACCATAGCTTTGACTATTCAGACCTTTGTCAGCAAGATGATGTCTCTGCTTTTTAATATGCTGTCCAATTTTGTCATAGTTTTCCCTCCAAGGAAAGGAAAGCATATATGCAAGCATCTTTTCATTTCATGGCTGCAGTCACTGTCTGAAGTAATTTATATCAATTTTGGGGAACTGTTTATATTTTGTTTATTAATTTCAGAGATATTCATAAGAAGTGGCCCAAGTTGAGTTTTATTTGTTCTGCAAAAAATGTAAAATAAGTTTCAATTGCATGGCTTAATTGGTTTTATCTGCTCAGGGAATGTATAAGACCAGTTACTATTTTATATTTGATTTTAAGAATTACATCTCAATTTTTTTTAAAAGGTGGGATCTCCAAGCCTTGGATTTTTCTTGAAGTTCCCTTCTTTTTTATATCTACTAAATGTATATACTGTGTATTAATTTACCCTTATTATGGGAAAGTCACTGTGCTCTTGGTGTCCCAATGGCAGGGCTGAATTCTAGACATGCTTAGAAGCTCAGTCTATATTTTCTTTAATAGTGGAAAATATATTTAAAACAAGATATTTATATAGTATATGCATGCATGTAGTATGTAGAGGTATAGAGTATATAGAGGTGCATAGTATATATATGGTATATAGAGGCATTTAGTATAGAGTGTAGAGGACAACAGAGGATGAGATGGCTGGAAGGCATCACTGATGCAATGGACATGAACTTGGGCAAATTTTGGGAGATGGTAAGTGAAACCTGGTGTGCTGCAGTCAATGGGATCACAAGGAGTCAGACATGACTAGGGAACTGAACAACAACATATTATAGTATATGCATACATGTCAGAGTATATCTATAATAGCATATACTATATGATTTTCATTTTTCAATGTCACTCTTGATTTTCTCTTCATATATCTTTAGCCCTTAAATGATCTCAAAATCTTATTCATCTGACTTGTCTTTCTTGCCATCATGTCTTCTCTCTCCATCTACTCTTCAGAAATCCTCCCCTAATCCCTGACACCAAGATAGACTGTCCCATCCCATCCCATGGTTACCAAAGTGAAGAATCTTTTGTTAGTTCTGAATCTCAGCTGTTGCTTTTTTGTTTTACTGAAGCTACTATTCCAGGGTCCCCAATAAAATAGATATATCCAGTACTTAGTAATCCCTCATGAATACTTTGCCTTTGCTAGGTTTGGAATTACCCTTGAGATTTGAGCAAACTTAGCCACAGCGACAAGAAAACTAAAAAGCTTTTTTTATTAGCTCCTTTTACACAGCGGCTACTCCTGTCAGTACTTGTTCTGCTGTTCCATGTCACTGTCCTCCTGCGATTTGCACATCTCTCTTGTACTCTGTATTTATCTCTCTGGAGAAGTGGTCTGTAACTTTAATGATGGGATGGCTCAATTTTTACCACCATACAGCTTGTTAGGTGGGTTCTTATTCTTTTCCACCATGTACATGGATGACCTTTTTATTAGATTCCAGTGTCTTCCTTGAATTTTTCTTCCTCATGGGTTTTGTCCTACCAAGAACATCACATAATCAAAAAATGTATATTTTACAATTTCTGATATACTCCTTCCAAAGTCAAATCAATAATACATTCAGATAACCAAAAACATCCTCCCACAGATACAGTTTTTCTTCTGTCTTTGACCAAATGTGATCCTAGAATTTTAGAGTTGTAAGTATAGATTGGTTTAATTTTTAATTAGGCTGTGGATTTGTAATAATGCCACTGGTGTATTCTTTATTACAGTCTAAGAAATTAGAAACTCTTCATAGTACTAAGGTTCTCCACTTTTTTAATATTCTTTTGCTTCTTTATTTTAAATACTATTATTATGGGGGCCCTAAGAATGTGTATGAACTAAGTAGGATTCAATTCAAGATATGAAACTAATACATATTTTACTTACAGAATTATATTTGCATATTTTTATAAGAAGCACTTATTATCAGTGGTTTTGAGATGAGATCACCACTTAAAATGTAGAACAAAGTAATTAGGTACTTGAATTAATGGTGTGTATGTAGGGAGTAAAATGGCTAAAAGAAGATAACTCCTCTTCTTTATTAATTTTCTTAACAAAAATTACAAAATAGTTTGGATATTCAACCATTTATAAAGAACAGTATAATGAACATGTGTTTATTCACAACCCAGTATAAAGAAAAGTAAATTTAAAATGCAATAGAAGCTATGTTTCTCTACTCAATGGAAATTACTATTTCCTGCTCACCTAAACAACTTGCACACATCTGTCATTCTGAATTGGATGTTTCCTATGATATTTTAAAGCTTTTAAGTATATTGAATATATGCATACATATGACATGTATATTTGTGATACATGAACATATTTATGTGTACACATATATATGTATGCATACTTGCAGTCTTTGTGTGATAGCGTGAGACCATACTAATGACTCCTGGCTGAAACTGAATCAAGGGATCTTAATTATCAATGGAAAAAGTTACAATTTTCCAAGACCTTCCAAAAATTGTCAACATATTAAAATTTTTCCTACTACCAGTAACAAGTGAACTATGCACCAGAAAATTGCTCAGCATTTTTTATTTCCCTCTCAAATATTAAGTATATATCATTTCTCCTACATGTAAGAAATTTATTTCATAAAATTTTATTTTTATACATTTTCATTACTTTTTTTTTTCCTTTTCTGTTTCAAAAGCCAATCAGTATCAGTCCATAATAGATTTTTTGCACTTTTCCCAAGATTCAGCCTTT
The DNA here is from genome assembly GCF_014754425.2 of Oryx dammah. Lineage (NCBI taxonomy): Eukaryota > Metazoa > Chordata > Mammalia > Artiodactyla > Bovidae > Oryx > Oryx dammah. Next base: position 61,552,013 of record NW_024070203.1, read on the forward strand.
GAGTGCCATTACAGATTCAAGGAGAGGGGATCCCCTGGTGGCTCAGTGGTAAAGAATCCACATGCCGATACAGGAGATGCAGGTTCAGTCCCTGAGTTGGGAAGATACCCTGGGGAAGGAAATGACAACCCACTTCAGGATTATTGCTTGGAAAATCCTGTGGATAGAGGAGACTGATGGGCTAGAGTCCACGGGGTCACAAAAGAGTCAGACACTATGCAGTGACTAAACAGCAACAACAACATGAATTTGAGGGTCTTAGTAAAAGCTATCTGTCTGGCATAATTATCAGTGAGGGTGCTTTTCCTCAGTCTCTTTGTCATCTCTTTTTGTGCCACTTGTACCATTATAGTCAAATTCTCAGGAAACATTAAGAGTTCTTTCATCTCTCTAACTTTTCTAACTGTAGGGCCTGAGAGGTAAAGAGCACTCAGTTTTTTGAAGTATTCCAGAATCATAGACATGTTATTATTCTACATATTAACTCATCTATCTCTTACTTATCTGCAAGCTCTTTAAAGTGCAAGCAGTATTATCATCCAGGTTAATTTTGTTTCTATCATTCTACCAAGGAAATTAAGATCTGTAAAGGTGGTTGCAGCCTGGTAATTCTCTTTTTCTTCTTAAGATATAAACTATAAACAAGCAATAATAAATGTCAGATTTCCACAAGAGTCTTTAAAAAGTCTGATTGTATTATGAACAATTCTAGAACAGAGTTTAGACAGTAATGAAATTTTCTCTTTTTAAAATAGCAGTGAAAGAACAGCAAATTTTTAAGTTTTATTTTTTTAATGTTATATGAAATTGTGTGTTGGAGAAAATAATGAGTGTTATAAGCAAGTAAGGCTACTTGAATAATAAATATTTTGTATATTCAGTGTTCAGCCAAGTTTAAAAGGTCATTGAACTAAAAGTTTGTATTGGGTCTCCACAAGCTAAAATGCTGCTGTTATTGCCCTGATGTAAAGTGGAGAAAACTGTCCTTAGGAGAAGAGGAAGACTAATTAACCCGTAATCTCTAACCATGCCCTTGACATTTAGCCAAAATATCAATGGTCCTTACTTCTCATGTATGAATAGGTAACACAGTTCATGATAATAAATGTGAGTGTTTATTGGACAGGTAATTTTGATTCACAGTGGTTGCTCAAATTTTCACTCAAAGGAAGTGATTTGCTTACCAGGAACTTAGTTAAGTCATATAGTAGTGTGATAATTTCAGAAATACATAAAATTAGTAATCCTACTAATTCTAATTTGTAGTGGTAGTCAGGAAGATAGAGGAATAATTTCAATTTTTCTAAGTGACTGATCTGGGAAATATTGGAATGGCTTCAGTTCAGTTCAGTTCAGTCGCTCAGTTGTGTCCGACTGTTTGCAACCCCATGAACTACAGCACGCCAGGCCTCCCTGTCCATCACCAACTCCCAGAGTTCAATCAGACTCATGTCCATCAAGTCAGTGATGCCATCCAGCAATCTCATCCTCTGTCGTCCCCTTCTCCTCCTGCCCCCAATCCCTCCCATCATCAGGGTCTTTTCCAATGAGTCAACACTTGCATCAGGTGGCCAAAGTACTGGAGTTTCAGCTTCAGCATCATTCCTTCCAAAGAAGTCCCAGGGCTGGTTCCTTCAGAATGGGCTGGTTGGATCTCCTTGGAGTCCAAGGGACTCTCAAGAGTCTTCTCCAACACCACAGTTCAAAAGCATCAATTCTTTGGCACTCAGCTTTCTTCATAGTCCAACTTTCACATCCATACATGACTACTGGTAAAACCATAGCCTTGACCTGATGGACCGTTGTTGGCAAAGTAATGTCTCTGCTTTTCAGTATGTTATCTAGGTTGGTCATAACTTTCCTTCCAAGGATTAAGTGTGTTTTAATTTCATGGCTGCAGTCATCATCTGCAGTGATTTTGGAGCCCCCAAAATAAAGACTGACACTGTTTCCACTGTTTCCCCATCTATTTCCCATGAACTGATGGGACCGGATGCCATAATCTTCATTTTCTGAATGTTGAGCTTTAAGCCAATTTTTTCACTCTCCACTTTCACTTTCATCAAGAGGCTTTTGAGTTCCTCTTCACTTTCTGCCATAAGGGTGCTGTCATCTGCATATCTGAGGTTATTGATATTTCTCCTGGCAATCTTGATTCCAGGTTGTGCTTCTTCCAGCCCAGCGTTTCTCATGATGTACTCTGCATATAAGTTAAATAAACAGGGTAACAATAAACAACCTTGACATACTCCTTTTCCTATTTGAAACCAGTCTGTTTTTTCATGTCCAGTTCTGACTGTTGCTTCCTGACCTGCATATAGGTTTCTCAAGAGGTAGGTCAGGTGGTCTAGTATTCCCATCTCTTCCAGAATTTTCCACAGTTTATTGTGATCCACACAGTCAAAGGCTTTGGCATAGTCAATAAAGCAGAAATAGATGTTTTTCTGGAACTCTCTTGCTTTTTTGATGATCTAGCGAATCTTGGCAATTTGATCTCTAGTTCCTCTGCCTTTTCTAAAACCAGCTTGAACATCTAAGAGTCCGAAATGCAGTACTTGGATGCAATCTCCAAAACAACAGAACGATCTCTGTTCGTTTCCAAGGTAAACCATTCAATATCACAGTAATCCAAGTCTATGCCCCAACCAGTAACGCTGAAGAAGCTGAAGTTGAATGGTTCTATGAAGACCTAGAAGACCTTTTAGAACTAACACCCAAAAAAGATGTGCTTTTCATTATAGGGGACTGAAATGCAAAAGTAGGAAGTCAAGAAATATCTGGAGTAACAGGCAAATTTGGCCTTGGAATGTGGAAGGAAGCAGGACAAAGACAAATAGAGTTTTGCCAAGAAAATGCACTGGTCATAGCAAACACCCTCTTCCAAAAACACAAGAGAAGACTCTGCACGTGGACATCACCAGATGGTGAACACTGAAATCAGATTGATTATATTCTTTGCAGCCAAAGATGGAGAAGCTCTATACCGTCAACAAAAACAAGACCAGGAGCTGACTGTGGCTCAGATCATGAACTCCTTTTTGACAAATTCAGACTTAAATTGAATGGCTTACAATTTGTCAAAAGTGAGGGATTTATGTCATTGGGATAAATAAAAGGTGTCGTAGGCACTTTATTATGGTAAATTAACTTCTCTTTGGAAAAAAAACTTTTTTTTTTTTAAACTGGACCAAATCAGCAAGTAGATGGAATTTGTTTTAGAGCTGATCTCATTTTATAACAATGTGAAAAGTAATTGAATTCAATGTACTGAAAAAATATAAACATTAAAAGGAGATTTGTGACTCCTAAGTCCTATTTAAGGTCTCATGACAATTAGAGGGTGCCTCAGTAGAATTTTGAGGTAAACAGTTGTTGACCTAATTACGCCAATGATTTTTCTGGGAAAGGTACTGGGTATTGATAATCTCAATCTAGAAGGGTACTAAAGAAAGCTGAATTTTTATAGTCACAGATTAGTGATTATAAAAGATACAGCCACAAGTGGCACAAAAGATAAAATAGTACTTGTGTTTAGAAGTATGGAAATAAGGAATTACTGTTTTTGTGTATGGTCCTGAAGTTATGAATAAATCCACATCCTTGTCCATTTGTTTTCTTGACTGGAGGATTAGATTATTACAAGCACTGCTGCTGCTGCTAAATTGCTTCAGTCGTGTCTCACTCTGTGTGACCCCATAGACTGCAGCCCACCAGGCTCCCCCATCCCTGGGATTCTCCAGGCAAGAACACTGGAGTGGGTTGCCATTTCCTTCTCCAATGCATGAAAGTGAAAAGTTAAAGTGAAATCACTCAGTCGTGTCCAACTCTTTGCAACCCCATGGACTGCAGCCTACCAGGCTCCTCCGTCCATGGGATTTTCCAGGCAAGACTACTGGAGTGGGGTGCCATTGCCTAGGATAAGGTATTATTAGCACCTTTTCTATTGAGCCTTGCTCAGAACTTTGATAAGAATCCTAACTAATTCTACACATATAAATAGAAATTAGTAATATCTAGTACTTCCTAGAGATTTTCAATTTAGGTTAGATTTTTACACAAGGATACAGGTAAATCAATGTCCAATTATCTATGATTAGACTAAAGCACCATTATCAGATTATGAATAAATGGGCAATAAGAACTGCATATTAATGAGTGGAGACCTAATATAAACTTGGTTTTTAACTTTGATGATCTCTGAAATCATGAAGACTTTGTTGCATACTGAACATACAAGTTGTTTACTGGGCAAACAGCCAGGAAAAAAAAAAAAAACAAAATGAAATGAAATTACTTTATCCTAAATTCATTTTATTGTTGTTAATTGGTCACTAAGTTGTGTTCAATTCTTTTGGAACCCTACAGACTATAGCCCACCAGGCTCCTCTGTCCATGGAACTTTCCAGTCAAGAATACTGGAATGGATTGCCATTTCCTTCTGCAGGGGATCTTCCTGACCCAGGGATCGAACCATGTCTCTGCATTGGCAGGTGGATTCTTTACCGCTGAGTCCCTGGGAAGCACTCAATACATTTTTACATAGCATTATAACACTTCAAAAAACTACTGTTATCTTTTCATTATTAGAAGAGGGGAAAACTTATTACCGCCTAGTGTCTGTTCCAGAGAAGGCAATGGCACCCCACTCCAGTACTCTTGCCTGGAAAATCCCATGGATGGATGAGCCTGGTAGGCTGCAGTACATGGGGTCGCTAAGAGTCGAACACGACTGAGCGACTTCACTTTCACTTTTCACTTTCATGCATTGGAGAAGGAAATGGCAACCCACTCCAGTGTTCTTGCCTGGAGAATCCCAGGGATGGGGGAGCCTGGTGGGCTGCTGTCTCTGGGGTCGCATAGAGTCGGACACAACTGAAGCGACTTAGCAGTAGCAGCAGCAGTGTCTGTTCTAGAATTGCTCATGATACAGTCAGACTTTAAAGACCCTTGTGGAAATTCCATACTGATTATGGTTTGTTGATGGTTTATGTCTTAAGACAATAATAGAGAATTAACAGGAAGATGCTTTAGCAAAGTACATAATCTGGTATTTTATTTGCATAGTGATTTATGTTTAACAACTAGCTTTCATTTTTAAAAGTTTTGATTTATATAACTTCAATACTCAATTTCATTTTTGCAACATGATGTCAGTGGGTGCAGCATGGGAGAGAGATGAACAAGTCAGATCCTGTAAGACAGTGTAAATTCATTCTAGCACAGACTCTCTGCTAAGTTGTTGGATGTCATGAATGAGGAAGGAAAAATCGTTTTTTAAAAAAATTAAAGGTTAGAGTCACAGGATGAAACCTAAGCATTGCCAAGATGATAATAATTACATGTTACATGGGAACTTTGGGGAAAGTCAGGAGATGGCTCAAGGGCTTAAAGTAAACATTATAAAATAAATTTAGTTAAAATGTTCAAGATTATCCTTTCATATTTTGTAGCCGTGTGGTCTGCCTAGTCAAGTTGGCCTTTCTTTTGTTTTCTGTGCATCTCCTGCTCAACTACTGCCTGCTTCACCTACAGCCTACTCAGGTGAATACCCCAGGACCCGGCTGGGGATTGTTCTTACCAAAGGGGCCATGAGGTGCATGCACCTCTGCTGGCTTCCCTGGTAAGTAATAAGCCCGTTTTATGTAATTTATAATTCCTGATATAACTGGCAGTCTTCCCCCTTACCCCCAGCCACAGAGTAAGACTGTCACTGTACTGTTTGCAGACTGCTGCACTAGGAGGATTGTCTCTCCAGGACCTTGCTTCACATAGGCAAGCTCCGTCATCCATCCAACCAAGGGTTCCCAACCTCTGGTGTCTAATGCTTGCTGATCTGAGCTGGAGCTGATGTAATAAAAATAGAAATAAAGTACACAATAAATGCAGTGTGCTTGAATCATCCTGAACCACAGCCACCGCCCCCCCCAACCCCACCCCCCCACACACCTCACCTCAGTGCATGAAAAAACTGCCTTCCACAAAATCAGTCCCTGGTGCCAAAACGTTTGGGGATCGTGTACTAAAAAATTTTGATTTCTCTGTTTCTGACTCTGGGCTCTTTGATCAGTCTTAAAGCTGAGCTAATACAGGACTTAGAGGCTCATGTAGTGAGGTCCAACAGTGGCTTTTGTTCTTGTGAGTGTAAGAGTTAAACAGAAAGATTAAGTACTTGACTCTCTTTTCACTGAAGACTTTTATTGTTCACCCACTTTATTTTTAACATTTATTTTCTTGGCTGATGCTGTGCACAATTTTTTTCAACTTTTCAATTTGCAGCATCTACAAGTATCTTTACTAAAAAGATTTTTGCCTTGACTGCTTTCACCTGGACAGGAGCAAATACTTGTATAAACTGTAAATCCATCTGTTTATTCTGTCTTATTCTCCTTCTGTTTTAAGACTCATTAAGAATGTTTAGTAAAATTTTATGTATCCAGAAATGTCTCTTCCAATTACAATCTTTGTTAATATAGGAAATCTTCTAATAGTCTGGTTAAGGCCATTCACACAAAGTGAGAAGAGAGTCAAGGTCACATCAGAGTCAGGAACTCTTCAATCATGTGTACAGATCACTAACTGTGAATGACAGAGCTGAATCTATGAAATGTTTCAGGTAAAGGACAAGCTGGATCAGGATAGTTTCCTTGAACAATGCTCAAGCAGTAAGAACAGATATGATTATTTGTAACAGAAGCAGGGAAAGCTGTTCATTGGCTGCTATGTAAAATTATAGCTGCTTCAGTCATTTTACTGTTTTCTTCTTCAGTTCAAAGCTGGCTTACTCTGGTCTTATAGTCTCTCAGATATTTTCAAAGAGCAAAGTTTCCTTAATCTTTCTGTTTTACATCCTTAAGATACATTAGCAGAAATAACTTTACAGTTGCCCACACTTGAATAAAAGTTTTTCTATGACACATAAATGGAGGTTGACAGTTAATTTCCCCTCAACTTTGATGAAATTATTTCTTGGTTTTATGGCTTATACTCTTATATTGTGAAAGCCTGCTGACAGATTAATTGCTTTGTAAGTAAGCTGTCTTTTCTCCCAGCTGCTTTCATTTAGTTGTCTTTGGTATTCCCCTTTTCTAGAGTCACGTGTCTATGCCTGAACATATTTTTATGTATTTTGTTTGAGATTCATTCTGCTTATCAAATCTGAATATAAATATATCTCTTTCAATATTTCTAAAATATTCTTAGGTACTATATCTTCAAATATTACTGCTTGTTCCTTTTCTCAAGAACTCTAGTTGGGTGAATATTAGTTTTAGTCTATCCTCCAGATTCTTTACCTTTTACTTAATAATTTTCCATCTTGGGGTTTTTATTCTCAAGTTTTTGTAGAACTAATTTATTCAGATTTCTCTTACAATTATTAATTCTCCTTAAGCCCTGTCTATAATACTGCTTAACCATTCAATGGACTTCTAATTTCAGCATTACACTCTTTATTTCTAGGAGTTCATTCATTTATGTATTTTTTATCTTGATGTTTTATAAATAGCAATTCATTTCCTTTTAAATTTTTTGAATACTTCTTAAATGTATTAAACATGCTTTCATCATAGTCTACACCTGATAGTTACATTTTCTGGAAATCTTTCATAATTTTCTTGGCTTTTTGTTAGTTTTTTTCTGTTGTTATTACAGACTGTTTTCTCATGTGTTTTATAATTTAAAGATGTGAATTTGTGTTTATATGATGAGCAATCTATCTAGTTTAAGATATAAATCCTGAGGATTTGTGTTTGTTTTGACCTTGTATCCAATGATGTTCCCAAACTAGAATCACTTTATATCAGTTTATACCACTTTATACCAGTTTATACCACTTTATATCAGTTTAACTTTTTTGAGTTACACTATCAGTAGATATCTAAATCCCAAATTCTTATGAAAGTGTGAGACTGAGTGAACTTTTTTTTTTTTTTAACACAGAATCTATTCTTAAACAGACTTGTCCTGTCTCTTTCTGGTACCAACAATTATTTTTTAGTTTTCTTTTTTTTTCTTTACAGTGAAAACATTGAGAGTATCAGTTATCTGCAGCATTCTCCATTACAAGTTTGCATTTTGTTAGGACTCATGACCTGAATCCTTTCTCAGGGAAAATAAATGCAAATTTCTTTGATAATGTGATGACCAAATGATGATAAGTCAGATAAGGCCTAAATTTTATTTTACTGCTTTTAACTCCAACAATTAAAGAAAGATTATTTCCCCCTGGAATTCATATGTTAAAACTCTAACACTCAAAAGTGACTATATTTAGAGATAGAGCCTTTAAGGAGATAATTAGGGTTAAATGAGATCATGAGGGTGGGATCCTTATCCAAATGGAATGATGTCCTTATTATGAGAAAAGACAGAGACTCCAGGGATGTGTGCTCAAGAAGAAAAGACCAAGTGAGTATGCAGGAAAAGCTGACCATCTGCAAGTCAAGCAGAGAGGCTTCAGGGAAACCAAGCCTGCTGGCTCCTTGATAATGGACTTCCACCTTCCAGAAATTTAAGAAAGTAAGTCTTTGTTTAAGTCACCCAGTCTTTTTGTTATTTTGGCCCCAGCAAACTGATACACCATCTGTCTTTTTTTGGAGGAGGTTGATCCTGGGGATTTTCACTTACTCCAAGTTCAAACATGTATTAGAAGTACTGAGAAAAAATATCAACTTGGAAATAATCAAAAGGGTTTATTGAATGCTTGATGACCATGGTGCTGAGGATGTCTAATTTTCTAGGGCCATGGAGTTTATTTGACTTTTTATTGATTAGGACAAGGGCTTCCCAGGTGGCACTAGTAAAGAACACATTTGCCAATGCAGAAGACCTAAGAGACACAGGTTTGATCCCTGGGTCAGAAAGATTCCCTTGGAGGAGGGCATAACAGCCCACCCCAGTATTCTTACCTGGAGAATCCCATGGACAGAGGAGCCTGGCTGGTTATAATTCATGGGGTCACAAAGAACTGGACCTGACTTGGCAGGCATACACTCAGGATATTCTACAACTTTCTAAGACTAGAGGTTAACTTGTGGAAGACTTATTACAATGCAAATTATTCTTGTCTGAGACCCATGTAAATGATTGTTGTCCTGTTAAAAAGATAATCTCAAAGGTCATCCTTTATTCCCTTTCAAAAACATTTACCATTTTGTATCTCATTTGGCAATCTTAACCTACCATTTACAAAGTTTCTATTTAAACTTTGCCCTCTTCACAAATGCTTTTGAACCAGCTTTGTTATCTTGCTGGTTCCGTTGTTGATGGTATTTAATAAATCTTTGACATGCATTAATTTTCCATGTGTTATAGTATCATGTTTTTAGATTTTTGAATCTTATACTTTAAATGTTTTGAGGCTTTTCCACCAAGTTACTCATGATGACTGACTACTCAGGGGCAATTAAGATGTGGCCCAAGAAGAACAAGAACACTTTGTGTGCTATTAATCCCAGAACTCTTGGCTCCTGAGTGATTCCTGAGGGAGATTGATAGTTTCTCATTTTATAACTTTATTTTCTTATGGTTCTTTGCTTAGTTTTATTCTGGTTTCAGTTTGTTTTTTACCTTTTCTGCATTAACAGCAACAAGGATTAGAAATTGAGCTTTGCAATCTGACCATTTGGTGATCTCTGTTAGTAGAAATGGGGTTTTGTTCTCTGTTTAGTGAGAGAGGAAAGGAAATAGGGTTTTAAACAATTTTTTTGTGGTTGTTGTGATTACCATATATATTATTTGCTTATCTATTTGCTAGCATAAAGCAATTAAAAAAATCAAAAATCTATCAAGACCGTTGAACAGAACAGGCCTTTGCAACTGGAACATCTTATTATCAAACTGGTTTTCTCTTTCCTCTGATTATTGCCTGAAAACTTTGCTATGCAGTGCAAGCTAGAAATTGGATCTTCTGGAGAAAAAAAAAAAGTTTAAGGTTTTAATAATTGATGCTTCAAATAATGATTTAGAATATGTGCACATGTGCTAGTGTGTTAACTTCTCTTAGAAAATTATATGATTGTATTAGGAAACTGCGTTGTGATTTCTGCATTTCTTCTTTGTCCAGACATAGACAACCTGATAAGCCGATTGCTGACCCAAGACTCAACAAAACAAGAATTACACAGTATTGAGTAAACTGATTAGAAAACTCAATTTGTAATTGTTTTGCAAAGCTGTTATTTGTTATAGTCCATTTTCTGATGAGCAAATAAGGATATGATTTAGTCTTCTTCTGTATTGTTAACGCACAAATCAGTAGACCGAGATTTTACAAACTGAAATAAAACATATAAAAATGTTATATGACTCTCATTAACCCTCAAAATGAAAAATAAATATTTTTTCTAAGCCTTTGTCACTTTCATGGCAATGTAATTATTCATTTTGCCTCAATTAGACTATGTCCTCCTTTTTAACAGGATACGATTGGACAATGGGCTTCCCTGGTGACTCAGATGGTAAAGAAACTGCCTGCAATGCAGGAGACTGGGGTTTGATCCCTGGGTCGGGAAGATTCCCTGGAGAAGGGAATGGCTACTCCACTATTCTTGCCTGGAGAATTCCATGGACAGAGGAGTCTGGGGGGCTACAATCCATGGTGTTGCAGAGTCCAACATGACTGAATGACTAACAATCGGACAATAAATTGTGTAACCAAGGCCATGAGTGTCATATTTGAGAATGTCACTATGTAATCAGAGAAGGCAATGGCACCCCACTCCAGTACTCTTGCCTGGGAAATCCCACGGACGGAGGAGCCTGGTAGGCTACAGTCCATGGGGTCATGAAGAGTTGGACAGGACTGAGCAACTTCACTTTCACTTTTCACTTTCATGCACTGGAGAAGGAAATGGCAACCCACTCCAGTATGCTTGCCTGGAGAATCCCAGGGACAGGAGCCTGGTGGGCTGCCAGTCTATGGGGTCGCACAGAGTCGAACACGACTGATGTGACTTAGCAGCAGCAGCAGCACTATGTAATAAACCCACCTATCAGGACCATGTGCTATACTTTATATGTGGAACAAATGCCAACACAGCCCTTGGAGGTAGCTGGCATGTTACCTGTTCCAGGAATAAGTTGGAGACAAGTTTCCTTGTAAGAAAGGGAACTTCTCTGCAAGCCAAGAAACTTGGGGAATTTGGGGGACCTTGAGAAGAAACAGAGTCTTTTTTCTTGGACATGGTTTCCTCATATAGAAGAGCAAATAATAAATCCCATTGAAAATATAATCCTAGATTCCTTATTAAAACTCCAGACAGATGTTAATTTTCTGCTCTAATAGTTGCTTAACACCAAATGGTTCTATGTTTGTTGAGCAATATAAGATTTATACATGTTAATTAACCCTTCTTGTGCTTATCTAAATGAATCAGGACAACATATAATGAGACTATACTTTTTATTTTATTTTTTATTATCGTGAATAATAATTTTTGAAAATTACTTAGGATTCCAAGGGTAAACCGTGTTAAAAAAAATACGGCAAACTTTGAAACTGGCAAAATGGGCTGGTGGAGTGTTTTTTCATTATAGTGCTGAGCATTGTCTGGCAGAAATTATTTGACTCTCCAGGGGGTATATTTATCTGTTTGGCTTTCTATTCATTATTGAATAAAATATTTTTCAACTCTGTAAGAGTAGAGGTTAACTTACAGCAAATCAATCTATAAAAAGAATTCTTGTTATATAGCAATAAAAATTTCTGTTCAGTAAAATAGATAACTCCAGAGGCTACAATTTATTGCCACATAGTTTTAAACTAGTTCTGTATGTAATGCTACCAATACTATTCTAATGTTAAAAAATTTCCTGTCTGAATATATCTTTCTTCCTCAAATGTGCTTTGAACCATTAGCATTTTACTGCCTCTCTCAATCAGTTACTTGTCGATGCATGTTCATTGTATATATTTATGAGAGTTCTACTTCTTACTTTGAAAAATAACATTTTAACCGAAAGAATTTTTTCTTATCCTGTTTAGCATTTTTTGGATTTTTTTTAACCATGTGGTTTTTTTTTCATATGTTCTAATCTTTCATATTTCCAGGAATAGAAGTTTCCCTTCTATCTTTGGACTCCATTAACTTCTCTGTGAAATGTATTGATGAGGTTGAAAGAGGTATGCATTTTCAAACTGCTGATTAATTTTGGAATCCCTTCAGAAGTGCTTTTCTTAGAGACTGAGCACAGGAAGACAGTAGAGCAATTCTGTGGCCATTAAGGTACTAGGAAAATGTATTTGAATTTCTCAGGTTCTTGAGTCAGGATTAAGGGCAAGAAATTTCCTGGGGACTAAGAGAAAAAATAAAACCCCAGATCTCTGACCAAGCTTATAGTAGACTTTCTAAATTTTTTGTTTCCAAATGTGTACCTATAGAGCCTTATGGATTCCAGAAATTGTCACTCTACAAGTTACCTACAGTGCTGTATAAGAATACAAAGTTGTATGTCTCAAACCCTATATGTATGTATGTGTGCAGGGGTTCATATTTATTTCTCTCAAGATTAATGATACTGAGCATTTTTCATGTACATGTTGGCCATTTTTATATCTTTTTTGGGAAAATGTCTATTTAGGTTCTTTTCCCCATTTTTTAATTGGGCATTTATTAAACTTCTAGTGGAAGATATAGTTGGTAATTTCTTTGATACTGGTCCTGGCAATATTTTGGGGAAATAATTTGATATCAGAAGCAAAGACAGCAAAAGCAAAAATAAATAAGTGGGACTGCATTAAACTAAAAAGCTTCTGTGTAGCAAAAGAAACCATCAACAAAATGAAAAAGTAACGTATGGAATAGAGGAAAATGTTTGCAAAACATATATGTGATAAGAAGTTAATATTCAAAACATATAAAAAACTCATATAACCCAGTGATAAATAAACCACTAACCCATTTAAAAATGGGCAAAGGAACTAAATCCCTAATCTTCAGGGAAATACAATCAAAACCACAATGAAATTTCACCTAACACCTGTTAGGTGATTGTTATCAAAAAGACAAGAAATATCAAGTGCTGGTGAGGATCTGAATGGGAATGTAAACTGCTACAGCCATTATAGGCTTCCCAGGCGGCTCAGACAGGAAAGGATCTGCCCCCAGTGTGGGAGACTCCGGTTTGATCCCTGACTGGGGAAGATCCTTTGGAGAAGGCTATGGCAACAGCCAAATTGGAAGAAACTAAAAATAGAATGGTGATTGCAGCCATGAAATTAGAAAAAAAAAAAATGCTTACTCCTTGGAAGGAAAGATATGACCAACCTAGATAGCATATTAAAAAGCAGAGATATTACTTTGCCAACAAAGGTCTGTCTAGTCAAGGCTATGGTTTTTCCTGTGGTCATGTATGGATGTCAGAGTTGGACTGTGAAGAAAGCTGAGTGCCAAAGAATTGATGCTTTTGAAATGTGTTGTTGGAGAAGACTCTTGAGAGTCCTTTGGACTGCAAGGAGATCCAACCATTCCATCCTAAAGGAGACTAGTTCTGGATGTTCATTGGAAAGACTGATGCTAAAGCTGAAACTACAGTATTTTGGCCACCTCATGCGAAGAGTTGACTCATTGGAAAAGACCCTGATACTGAGAGGGATTGGGAGCAGGAGGAGAAGGGGACGACAGAGGATGAGATGGCTGGATGGCATCACTGACTCGATGGACATGAGTTTGGGTGAACTCTGGGAGTTGGTGATGGACAGGGAGGTCTGGCGTACTATGATTCATGGGCTTGCAAAGAGTTGGATATGACTGAGTGACTGAACTGAACTAGAAAATGGAACTACCACAAGATTCAGCAATCTCACATCTGAATATGCTACCAATGGAATATATATGAGTGTGCGTTTATAGACATATACATAGTGAAATACTATTCAGCCTTAAAATAGAAAGGAATTCCACTATTTGCAACAACTGGATAAAACTGGAAGGCATTATGCTAAGTGAAATAAGCTTGATAGAGATAAATACTATATATTATATAGAAATATTAAAAAATTTAAGTTGAATTGTTAGAAACAGAGTAGAATGGTGGTTGTAGATGTTGGGGAAAGAGGAATGCATAGAAGTTGATAAAAAGTGTATAAACTTCAGTTATAAGATACATAAGGTCTGTCTGAGGATCTAATGTACAGCATGAAGTTTATAGTTGATATAATGTTTTATATAACTTAAATCTGTCAAGAGAGTAACTCTTACATGCTCACACACACACACAAAAGAAATATGTGAAGTGATGAATGGATATTTATTTAACCCTATGTGGAAAAATTTTCACAATGTATATCAAATTATCTTATTGCAAATTTAAATGTATTACAATTTTAATTTTCGATTATACTTCAGTAAACCAAAAATGTTCTTATACTCTTTGGATGTGCTAGAGATTGTCCATTTTCCAGCAATCCCAAACACTTTTTTCATTTTATTTTTTAAAAATTTATGAGGTATAACTGACTGACAACCAACCACACACATTTTAACACTATTCTTTCAAATTTTTGCTTGGTATATGGAAAAGTTTATCTCAAGGATTTCATTAACATTTAATTACAAGCAAGACTAAGCTTTAAATAAAATTCAATGTTATTTTGTACTAATTAAAAGAAAAAATGTTTTAAAACACACATATCTAAGTAGTAATAATAGTATTTTAAAAATAAATGTTCAGTGAAACAAATTTGTTTTCTACCTTATTTTTCAAATATGTGGTGTGTCAGAAATATGTTTATCCAAGTCAAGTAGTGTTTTTAAAGCAGAGAAGATATTTATTTATTTACTCAAACCATTTTTATTAAACACTTTATATGGTCCTAAGTCCTGCAAGCACTGCTGAAATCACAGTGTTGAATAATGTAGACAGATGTTCAACTATAAGGAAATGCAGAGGGACAATAACAACAGTGTTTTATCAAAATACAGAGCAAGGAGAGTTTACAACAGTTATGAAATACACAGGATGATGGCACTTCAAAAATTGAGAGTTGAGGGAAGAAAAAGTCCCTGGGGAAGCAATATATCAATTAATAACAATACAAAATGAGATAATGAAATGTATGTCTTTCAGTTCAGTTCAGTCACTCAGTCGTATCCAACTCTTTGCGACCCCATGAACTGCAGCACGCCAGGCCTCCCTGTCCATCACCAACTCCCGGAGTTCACTCAGACTCCTGTCCATTGAGTCGGTGATGCCATCCAGCCATCTCATCCTCTGTCGTCCCTTTCTCCTCCTGCCCCCAAGCCCTCCCAACATCAGAGTCTTTTCCAATGAGTCAACTCTTCCCATGAGGTGGCCAAAGTATTGGAGTTTCAGCTTTAGCATCATTCCTTCCAAAGAATTCCCAGGACTGATCTCCCTCAGAATGGACTGGTTGGATCTCCTTGCAGTCCAAGGGACTCTCAAGAGTCTTCTCCAACACCACAGTTCAAAAGCATCAATTCTTCAGCGCTCAGCCTTCTTCACAGTCCAACTCTCACATCCATACATGACCACTGGAAAAACCATAGCCTTGACCTGATGGACCGTTGTTGGCAAAGTAATGTCTCTGCTTTTGAATATGCTATCTAGGTTGGTCATAACTTCTCTTCCAAGGAGTAAGTGTCTTTTAATTTCATGGCTGCAATCACCATCTGCAGTGTCTTTAGAAATATACAAAATAAAGATTATACAAAGCTTTATATACCACATTAAATAATTTAGATTTTATCCTAATTATAACAAGAGTACACTAAAGTGTTTTAAGGGAGAAAGTGATGGAATATAATCGAAAGCTTACAAAGCTTTCTCTGGCAATAGTTTGAAGAACATCTTTGGGACAGTAGAGCTGAACATAAATATGGTTACAGTTGAGATAGTATAGCTTATATTGGAGAAGTGAAAATTGGAGTTGAATAAAATAGTTAGACATGCAGAAGGTGGATAATATTGGACTTGGTGATTGGGCATGATAGAGAAACTTGGAGACAATGTTAAATTCTTCAACTGTACAACTAGGCAGAAAGCATATCATTCATGGAAATAATACCCACCGGGTAGAATATGTGGCTCTGAGGCTCATGAGAAGTATCTCAGTTAAAAATATCAAGGGTCTTAAAGAGTAAACCAACTATTATATTGATCTGACATATTTATCTAATTATATCATCTTGCATTTTCTTTAGAGCATTTTCTGGGTTCTTCGAAGTTCTTTATGTTTGGTTTTATTTACAAATAATAGATGTTGAACTAAGAGAACTATTCTTTGGTGTTTTATTTAATTTTACAGTATTAGAAAAGCTTGCCTTATTAATAAAAGATTTTAATCATTGACTATATATGGTTGAAACTGTTGAAAAGTCATGATATTTAATTAAGCATATTCAATGAAAAATTTAGAAGTTGGCTTTTATTTTTCAAATGGAACAGCAAATGAAAACTGTAATACTGACAACCTGATTTTTTGGCTTTTGAAGTACTTTCAAGAAAATACAAAGTGCAAACCCTTTCAGACATGCTGATATTTTATTGATTTTTACACTCTAGTTTTATAAGCAAAAAAATGAATAGAAGTAGTACGCAATGATATGTGGTATGTTCTTATTACGCTAAAAAGTAATTTGTACCTTTGCCCTATTTAAAGATAGACCTAATGAAATTGAAAATATTGATATACTCTCTTTTAGCCTGAGCTCCTGCAATTACAAAGAAGAGAGATTCATTTAAACTAAATTAAATATAAAGATTTTTTTCTATAATACAGTAGGCAATATTATGAGTACTGAAATACATTCATGCATGGTGAGAACTGGAGTTAGGTAGCCTCTTGAAAGAAAAAGAAAAGTCACACCATTTTTTTTATGAACTTCATGATCTCTTTTCTCAACCATTCTCCTAGTTTTCTCTCCTGTTCTCTCAAATGATTTCTTCATGTTCATACCGTGGCCATGAGACTGATGTTATTGCTAAGACTGCATAATGTTACAATATTATTAGCCACCAACTTTGCTACTGTCTTATGTATATTAGCATAGATTCTAGAAAGAGACCATTTCTGGTTTCTGAACTGTCTTGAGTTAGATGCACAAGTTAGTAATCTCTGGCCAGGGAGATGAAATCACATACCATATGTCGTCAAATGTATGACAACTGTTAATTTTAAGCTTCAGCACTAATTCAAGAACCTCTAAGAAAGAAAAAAATATACTATTTTCTTATAAGATGCCAATGACTGGTGAATCACAACTTCAGAAATAATAAATGTGATAAATTATGCACTTAAAATTCGTGAATAATGATGGCACACATTTCACGCTTTTAACAAAAATGAGAAGAAGCAATTTCTAGAGAAGGAAAATACGTGTGTCCATGTTCCTCAGTTTTATCTGTCTGGGCTTTTACTAGTCCTACTCTATCTAGACTTAAAATTTTTTCTTCAACTGAAATAATCTGATCAGAAGTGCAATCAGATCTTTCATATTTGTTGCTATTGTTTAGTCAGTCAGTCATGACCGACTCTTTGCAGACCCATGGACTGCAGCATGCCAGGCTTCCCTGTCTTTCACAGTGTGTCACGGAGCTTGCTCAAACTCATGTCCATTGAAGATGATGCCATCCAACTATTTCATCATCTGTCACCCACTTCTCCTCCTGTCCTTAATCTCTCAGCATCAGGGTCTTTTCCAAAGAGTTGGATGTTTTCATTAGGTGGCCCAAGTATTGGAGCTTCAGTTTCAGCATCAGTCCTTCTAATGAATATTCAGGATTGATTTTCTTTGGGATTGATGGTTTGATCTCCTTGCTGTCCAAGGAACTATCAAGGGTCTTTTCCAGCACCACAGTTAGAAGGTACCCATTCTTCACTCAGCCTTCTTTATGGTCCAACTTTCACATCCGTACATGACTACATGGAAAAACCATGGACCTCTGCTAGTGAAGTGATGTCTCTGCTTTTTTAATACATTCTCTAGGTTTGTTGTAACTTTTCTTCTAGGAGCAAGCATCTATTAATTTCATGGCTGCAGTCACTGTCTGCAGTGATTTTGGAGTCCAAGAAGATAAGCTCTGTCACTGTTTCCATTGTTTCCCCATCTATTTGCCATGAAGGGATGGGACCAGATGCCATGATCTTGGTTTTCCAAATACTGAGTTTAAAGCCATCTTTTTCACTCTCCTTTTCCTTTCATTCTCCCTTATCAAGAGTATCTTTACTTCCTCTTTGCTTTCTGTCATTAAGTGGTGTCATCTGCATATCCGAGATTATTGATATTTCTCCGGGCAATCTTGATTCCATCTTGTGCTTCATCCAGTCTGGTATTTCATATGACGTACACTGCATTAAGTTAAATAAGCAGGGTGACAATTATACAGCCTTGACGTACTCCTTTCCCCTAATTTGGAACCAGTCCATTGTTCCATGTCCAGTTCTAACTATTGCTTCTTGACCTGCATACAGGTTTCTCAGGAGGCAGATATGGTGGTCTCTTTAAGAACTTCCCACGGTTTGTTGTGATTCACACAGGCAAAGGATTTAGTGTAGTCAATGAAGCAGAAGATGTTTTTCTGGAATTCCCTTGTTTTTTCCAAGGGAAAAACAGCTGATCCAACAGATGTTGGCAATTTGATCTCTGATTCCTCTGCCTTTTCTAAATCCAGCTTGTAAATATCAAAGTTTATATTTGTACATTACCTAATATCAATAATTATTAGTTTGCCTGTTATTACAAAGGAGACTTTGCACCTTCATGGAGAATGGATGATATTTTCATTATGTAATGTTAAGTTAGATGTTCTATGTTGGAAAAGAAACTTTACCTTTATATGATTTCTCAAATAATAGAAAACTTAATTTTGGATATTATGGGGCTAAATGTAAAGGTAAATGTTTTAGAAGAAAACATAAGGGGACTTTTTTATGATTTTGACATAGGAATGATTTCTTAGAGCAAAAACCATACGAACTATAACAAAAATATCTTCATTAAAATTAAGTCTTCATTAAAATTAAGAATAGGTGTTTATTCAAAATTCCAGTAAGAGAATGAATTGTTACCTTTGACCATATGTGAGAAATACCTCTGTATTCTTCTATAATATTAAAGGATTTGAGTAGTCAAAATGGAGATACTAAATGATGACAGGTAACAGATAATACAGTCTACTTCTGCTTCTTTACTCCCATAACCTGTACTACATTTACACTAAAAACACATCTTTATTTTTGGAAAAATTTTATCATTAATAAGGAATCCACAAATACCTCCTGTGTAGGTTAGTTCTATTTCACAGTTGTTCATTGAACACCTACCATATTCTTTGTTTTACTTAAGACCTTTGTAGCAGTGGAGTAATCACTTTAATAAGGAAGGCAGATGACATGACAGGATAAAATAGGTTTTCAATATGTTAGGAAAAGTGAATATTTTCTACTAGACCTATTATATGAATTGGATGCATAAAGTGAGTATTGAGATCTGCTAAATTTAGTCACAGACTTAGGAATATCTGTATTTTTTCAAAGTGAGTAAAGCATTTTATATTGAGAAAAATATGTTAATTAAAGCACAAGGTAAGTAAAACAGAAAATGCATCAGGATAATATATGAGACATAAAGTTGCATAAGGAAAAATTCAAAATAAAGAGAACTTTGATTTTTGTATTTTATTTATGGCAGGTGAACAAAGGACATGTTTTAATAAATCTTTTTCTGGGTCAATTTGAAAATTAATGCTGCATAATTATAGTTTCCTTGATTGAATAGAAGTACAATTAATATATTATTAAACCAGTTTTTAGGAAAATCATGGCATGCCATTTGATAGAAAGCTCAAAGAACTAACATAAAACCTGTATCAAAATCACTCTACAATCAAAAACATTTGCACATAAAAAGATGGATAAGATTAACTGCAGATGTTATTATTATGGAAAGATGCCTATGTACTAGATGAAATAGAAGCTTGGTTCATCCTACTCTTAGGAGGTAATAACTACACAAAGAAAGAATTTCAGCATTTAAAATTTAAAACAATCTATTAAATCTTGTAGATGCAGTGTATCCTTATTGTCACTAGAGGGAAATCTGGGAGGGATTAAGAGAAAGACAGTTTATTGTTATGACTGTAAGTTGAGTAAAGGATCCTGTGTGAATAAATTTTCTTAACAGCATGCTTACTTCAGGGGAAAAAATGAAGCATAGAATGTCTGAGGAAAAAGCCATATTGTCAAACTATGTTGAAATTATTTCTCAGCAAGGAACAAGGTCTGTCAGATGCTCGTGTTTGGACTCAAGTATTCTATTGCCATATGTTTCAATAAAATGCATGGTATTTTATCAAATAGTTAGGAGAAAAAAAATCAATTAAAATAAGTGCTTTAAGACAGACATCACATGATTAATAATGATTTCTTTTAAAACCCCCAACCAATCAATGAACAACAACAAATTTAACTCTTGGTTGAGTGTCGACTTTCAATTCAAGAACCAGGGCACAGTGTGGCTCAGGTTGTTAAATAGTGATTTTTTTCCACCTATGATTTTCAGAACAAAAATATCAAGAAATTGCTATAATAATTATGAATATTATTAAATTGAATAGCAAACTGTTTAGCAGGAAGAATGTGCATAAATGATAGTGGAAAGTTTATGGTTTCCTCCAATTATGACATTTTTTATTCTTTACCGAGTGCTAAACTCAAGTATATCAAGGCTGTAAATTGTCACCCTGCTTATTTAACTTATATGCAGAGTACATCATGAGAAACACTGGGCTGGAAGAAGCACAAGCTGGAATCAAGATAGCCGGGAGGAATATCAATAACCTCAGATATGCAGATGACACCACCCTTATGGCAGAAAGTGAAGAAGAACTAAAGAGCCTCTTGATGAAAGTGAAAGAGGAGAGTGAAAAAGTTGGCTTAAAGCTCAACATTCAAAAAACTAAGATCATGGCATCTGGTTCCATCACTTCATGGGAAATAGATGGGGAAACAGTGGAAACAGTGTCAGACTTTATATTTTTAGGCTCCAAAATCACTGTAGATGGTGACTGCAGCCAAGAAATTAAAAGACGCTTACTCCTTGGAAGGAAAGTTATGACCAACTTAGATAGCATATTCAAAATTAGAGACATTACTTTGCCAACAAAGGTCCGTCATGTCAAGGCTATGGTTTTTCCAGTAGTCATGTATGGATATGAGAGTTGGACTGTGAAGAAAGCTGAGCGCCAAAGAATTGATGCTTTTGAATGCGGAGTTGGAGAAGACGCTTGAGAGTCCCTTGGACTGCAAGGAGATCCAACCAGTCCATTCTGAAGGAACCAGCCCTGGGATTTCTTTGGAAGAAATGATGCTGAAGCTGAAACTCCAGTACTTTGGCCACCTGATGTGAGGAATTGACTCATTGGAAAAGACCCTGATGCTGAGAGGGATAGGGGGCAGGAGGAGAAGGGGATGACCGAGGATGAGATGGCTGGATGGCATCACTGACTCAATATTTGGGTAAATTCCTGGAATTGGTGATGGACAGGGAGGCCTGATGTGTTGTGATTCATAGGGTTGCAAAGAGTCAGACATGACTGAGTGACTGAACTGAACTGATCTGAAACTCTACTGATCCCATCCAGGTAAAATGTTCCCATTTAGCTTTATTCCCTTATTCAAGTTTTAAAGTATTTTGCTGCTCACTTTATTTAAATTTTTGAAGCATTTATTCTTTTATGTTTTTGTGTCTTCCTTGTATGCTATAATGTGAAAGGAAGAAACAAGAGCATAAAGGAATAAATGCTGCAAAAATTTAAATTAAATGAGTAGCAAAATACATTAAAACAATAGCATACTACCAAGGAGTGTGGGCTTCTCTGGTGGCTCGGACAGTAAAAAATCTGCCTACAAGGTGGGAACCCTGGGTTCAATCCCTGGATTGGGAAGATCCCCTGGAGAAAGTCATGGCAAACCCACTCCAGTATTCTGGCCTGGAGAATTCCCATGGACAGAGGAGCCTGGCAGTCTACAGTCCATGGGATTGCAAAGAGTCAGTACTGAGTGACTAAGCACAGCACTCCAAAGAGTGTATTGAGGTACTAGCTATTTTAGGATAAAGAAATAAGTAAATCATATAGTTACAAACATAGAGATTTCACAGTCTGGTTGGAAAATATCTATAGAGTTAAAAGTAATTGTATAAATTTAGAAGTATTTGCCAGGAGAAATATCAATAACCTCAGATATGCAGATGACACCACCCTTATGGCAGAAAGTGAAGAGGAGCTAAAAAGCCTCTTGATGAAAGTGAAAGAGGAGAGTGAAAAAGTTGGCTTAAAGCTCAACATTCAGGAAACGAAGATCATGGCATCTGGTCCCATCACTTCATGGGAAATAGATGGGGAAACAGTGGAAACAGTGTCAGACTTTATTTTGGGGGGCTTCAAAATCACTGCAGATGATGACTGCAGCCATGAAATTAAAAGACACTCCTTGGAAGAAAAGTTATGACCAACCTAGATAGCATATTCAAAAGCAGAGACATTACTTTGCCAACAAAGGTCCGTCTAGTCAAGGCTATGGTTTTTCCAGTGGTCATGAGATGTGAGAGTTGGACTGTGAAGAAGGTTGAGCGCCAAGAATTGATGCTTCTGAACTGTGGTGTTGGAGAAGACTCTTGAGGGTACCTTGGACTGCAAGGAGATCCAACCAGTTCATTCTGAAGGAGATCAGCTCTGGGATTTCTTTGGAGGGAATGATGCTAAAGCTGAAACTCCAGTACTTTGGCCACCTCATGCGAAGAATTGACTCATTGGAAAAGACTCTGATGCTGAGAGGGATTGGGGGCAGGAGTAGAAGGGGATACTGAGGATGAGATGGCTGGATGGCATCACTGACTCGATGGACGTGAGTCTGAGTGAACTCCGGGAGTTGGTGATGGACATGGAAGCCTGCATGCTGCGATTCACGGGGTCGCAAAGAGTCGGATACGACTGAGCGACTGAACTGAACTGAAGTGAGAAGTGTTTGAGAGTCCTGTGATTTGATTGTCTTTCTTTCTTAAGGTGATCCTTTCATTTTTCCTACTGCAATGAAGTGCCATAAAATATATTCACTTACACAATTTAGAAAGTGGGAAAATAACCCAAAGTAATTTGTCTCCTTCACTGTCATAGATAGTCTTTCACTAAGTCTACCTCCCTTATACCCATCAGATCTATTTTCTCATCTTTAAGTCTCCACTACACAGCTGATGCACCTTTTTCCGGGTTAATCCAGTACCTCCTTTTAGGGCTACTTGCACTCACGCTTGCTGAATTATAGTTTCTTCCTTCATGCAGCCAGAGTAACAGTTTCAAATTTCAGATCAATTTGTGTTTCTTCCCAGTTTATAATTCTTCAGGAGCTTTACATTCTTCTGAAATTAAACCAAAACTCCTTATCAGGGACTATAAAACTATATAAACTGGATTTCCCCTAATCTTATTTTGTACCAAACTCAGCTATTTTTCTTGTTTGCAGTTACACTGGCAGGTAACTCACACTCACGGTTTATCTTGTCCTAATGCTCTTTCTTCCCTCTTCTTTTGTTAATTCTTCTCATTCATTCCTCAAATCCATCTTTAATTTTTCCAGGAAATATTCTCTCATTTCCTTGACAAAGGCATATCACTCTTTTCTAGTTCTTATATGTTCCATACTTATGCTTCATTACATTTAAAAGAGTAACATTTAGATTTATTTGTATCCTCCCTTAACTATTCTACCCACACCACGTTAATAACCTTGGATAAATAAATTATCACTTAAAAAACACAGTTGAAAGCATCAGTTGCAGGTTTCAGACTCAGTGGAGAAAGATATATAGCCAGAAGGCTCACGATGAAGATGAAGTTAAGTGGGAATGAGCTCACTGGTGAGAAAAAAGCATACATCAATCACAATGATAACTTACGTTCAAATAATAATTAATTAT
Source organism: Oryx dammah (assembly GCF_014754425.2). Taxonomy (NCBI): domain Eukaryota; kingdom Metazoa; phylum Chordata; class Mammalia; order Artiodactyla; family Bovidae; genus Oryx; species Oryx dammah. Next base: position 61,575,946 of record NW_024070203.1, read on the forward strand.
AAAATGTTAGTGGCTAAAACATTAATATTTTCCTCACTCATGCTATATATTGATGGCAAATTGGCTGTGATTCTGTTTCACGTTGTTTTCTCTTTTAGACTCAAGCTGTCAAAGCAGCCACTGCCTGGCATATCTCTTGCTGTGGCAAATAAAATGAGACAGGGTGGCAAATCAATCACTGGTTAGGAAGTTTCCATTCCTAAGTGACATACAATGCTTTTTTCACACTTCACTGACCAAGGCAAGTCACATGGTCAATTGGGAAGGGAAGTGAAATTTTAACATGAACCAAGAAGTGGAAGGAACCAGGGAAGTATTTGCTAAAACACAAAAAATACTTCCATGAAAGATAAAATTTGTCTGCAAGAAAATAATTTCAGAATTCAAAGCTTAGGAAAAGACAATTCTGGTCCATTCAATGACTATATGAGTGCAGTTTTTGAAGTGGAATAAATGTGAAATTAACAAGTAGGGAAATATCAACAGTATAATATTATACTGTATGACTGTATAATATAGAATATAGACCATGTTATGGATAAACATGGTCATTATAATTATTACTCTAATTATAATTACCAGAGAAGCTGGCAGGGTGCATTTATTAACAAACATTTATTGAGAACCTACTTACTTTCTGGTGAGAGTGAGAGGCCATAATGATAAGCAACATAAATGTGTGATACGGTTAGTGATGTTATGAAGAAAATAGAGTAAGAAGGATTGAAAGTGGAAAGAGCAGGGAAAAGTTAGTTTGTAATATTAAAGTGTACTTGAGAGTCCCTTGGACTGCAAGGAGATCCAATCAGTCCATTCTGAAGGCGATCAGCCCTGGGATTTCTTTGGAGGGAATGATGCTGAAGCTGAAACTCCAGTACTTTGGCCACCTGATGCAAAGAGTTGACTCATTGGAAAAGACTGATGCTGGGAGGGATTGGGGGCAGGAGGAGAAGAGGACGACAGAGGATGAGATGGCTGGATGGCATCACTGACTCAATGGACGTGAGTCTGAGTGAACTTCGGGAGTTGGTGATGGACAGGGAGGCCTGGCGTGCTGCGATTCATGAGGTCCCAAAGAGTCGGACACGACTGAACGACTGAACTGAACTGAAGGCAGTCTCTGTGGGAAAGGTGACCTGTGAGCAAAGAGTAAGGAAAAGAGTTAACAGTATCGATGTTTGGAGAAAAGCATTCCAGACAAGCAAAGGAGCCAGTGCAAATATCCTGCAGCATGAGCATGCCTTGATTGACAAAGGAAAGCAAAGAACAAAGTGTGACTGAAACAGAGAAAGAGGTGCTGTGAAAGAAGAAGAGATCATACTGGTTGGCTCTGGGGACCACTGTAAGGATTTTGGCATTTACCATAGAGCTGTTTCACTGAAAGGTTCTGAGAATATCAGTGAGATAATCTGACATATTTTAATGGGATCACTTTGACAGGTTTGTTGAGAAGCTAGGAAATCAAAGACAATTCCAATAGTTCAGACAAGAGAATGGTGCCTTAGCACAAAGTGCTAATTCTGAGGGTGCTGAGAAGTAGTCTGACTATAGATATACTGAATGTGAAGCCTAGTAGACTTCTGAATGGGTTGACTATTGATTGAAGAAGGAAAATGAGAGTCAAATGTGATTCAAAGGTTTAGGTCTAAGAAATAAGAAGGAAGGAGGTACTGTAAATTGAAATTGGAATACTAAGTATGTAAAAGAGGTTTGGAAGAGAAGATAAGGAATTCAGTTTAAAATATACTGAGTTTGAATGTCAGTCTGAGTAAATTTACTTGAGATTTAGTTTAGTTTACTTTTTCTTGTAGGACTATAATCCTCATAGATACAGTCTTAATCACCACGTAATAACTGGGGTAGCTTTCTTCTCATCTGACTCTACTGTCAACAATGTCTCACTCCATTACTGAGAAAAGGTCACACATTTAATTTTTCTCTTAAAATTATTGCTGCTATCTCTGTTTCATAACATTTTAAATTGGTCACCATTTACCATATGACGTACAATTTTCTCTAATTCAGAATATTCCAAACTGCTCATTGTCTTTCTTCAAATCTGTTTTGCATTTTTTAAAAATCTCAATGTTAGCCCTGTTTTGCACTCATCCACTTAGAATAATGGGATGCATTACTAACCCTTCTTACATCTTTATGTTCATCTCCTATATTTAACTTCTATATAATATATCTTCCAAAGAATTACAGATTTCACTCCACCTCATCAATCACTCTCCATGTTCAGAGTTTTATTACCTTTTACATAGGTTTCTGAGTAAAAATAAACAAACAAGCAAAAATGTATTACGTTAGCTGTCACATCCTATTCTCTTCCTCCCCTATATTATTTCTATTCCATTTTATTTGTAGATTTTTTTAAAGCCACAATTATGTCTATATATACCATGAATTTCTTATTTGTGAACATGTACTGGGCCTATCGCATTGTCTACAGACTAAAAACAACTTCAAAGTTTTGAATAAAAATCATATAGATATATAGATATACTGCACAATATACATATATATGTGTGTATATATAACTTAACCTACTTCATACAAATGTATCTCGAGCAATTCTTTTAGATGGATTTCATCAAATATAAGATTCATTTTTGAGTCTTCATGCTTTGGTGGGCACGCTTCTTTTTTTTCCTGGATAACCCACTGAATACATTCTATTCAAGGACAAATTACCAGTGAAAATTATATTTTAAAAGAGAATTGATCACTCACATCTTTGTCTTTTAAGAATGTATGTTTTACTTATAATTAGTTTTAATATACCTGATCATGTTAAAGGCAATATCCACATTTTATTTACAACACTTACTCCTTGGAAGAAAAGTTATGACCAACCTAGATAGTATATTCAAAAGCAGAGACATTACTTTGCCGACTAAGGTCTATCTAGTCAAGGCTATGGTTTTCCCAGTGGTCATGTATGGATGTGAGAGTTGGACTGTGAAGAAGGCTGAGCGCCAAAGAATTGATGCTTTTGAACTGTGGTGTTGGAGAAGACTCTTGAGAGTCCCTTGGACTGCAAGGAGATCCAACCAGTCCATTCTAAAGGAGATCAGCCCTGGGGTTTCTTTGGAGGGAATGATGCTAAAGCTGAAACTCCAGTACTCTGGCCACCTCATGTGAAGAGTTGACTCATTGGAAAAGACTCTGATGCTGGGAGGGATTGGGGGCAGGAGGAGAAGGGGACGACCGAGGATGAGATGGCTGGATGGCATCACGGACTTGATGGACGTGAGTCCGAGTGAACTCCGGGAGTTGGTGATGGACAGGGAGGCCTGGCGTGCTGCGATTCATGGGGTCGCAAAGAGTCGGACACGACTGAGCGACTGAAATGACTGAACTGACTGAACTGAAATGAACCCTCACCATGATGAGACATAGTAGGATCTCTATGCGAATATGAATATAAGGTGAAGTATATTGAATATATGAATAAATAAATGAATATTAATGTTAAATATGTTATGTTTCCTAAAGGATATATGCCTTTAGCAGGGGACCATGAATTCATATTGCCTTACCCAAATGGACTATCTTTCAGTGATAATTCAAGTTGTCTGGCTGAGTTTGCAGAGGAATATCTTACTGTTTGCTTTTATATTTCTTTACCTAATCCATAAAACCACATCATTTTAGTTGCTCATAAATAAGTGGCTATAGTAATGTTACTTAGTATCTATCATGGCAATGCATTATCAAAGAACAGGGATAACATCACTATACATTATTCATATCTGCTCATTAGAATTATCAGAGGAATTTTAAAACAAATAACTGATCCTAAGTATCACCTCTTCCCCCCAGTTCTGATTCAGTTGCTTATGAGCTGATCATAAGGCTTCTATTTTAAAAAACTTTTAGGTATTTCGAACATGCGGCTAAGGCTGAAAAAGGCTGAAACCCAGTTACCTAAATATTTCACAATAGTGTACATTGTGCAATAGATGTTTTGACCTTTTAGTGGCATTCAAGGCAATATCCAGTATTATCAAGAATGTCAGAAGACATTTGCAATTTAGCACATCATATCCCACATTTTTTGTAAGTATTAAGTATTTCTATGAGGATAAACTAGGCTAGATAAAAAATGGATCCAGATTCAAAGAATGTACTGTGAAAAATAGTTAGAACTTGACATATTTGATTTCCAATTTGACTTACAACCAAACTAATTTGATATACTGTCAAAAGAATAACTATACAATTAAGTATACAGGTGATTAAGTGGTTCTTCTCTGTCACTTTACCTCCTTTTATGAGTAAATCTTAAGTTTATGTTCATTTGCAACCTCTATCAGAAAACCTGCATAGTTCACATTGGCTGCCTTTAACATAAGCACTGCAATGAATAAAAGCTTCACTAATGGTCAAAGAAAAATAAATTTTTATAGTGTAAGTCTTGAGGAAGCCAACCCGTGGCCTAATACTATTAAAGAAATGTAGGTATTGGCTAAAATGATTAAAGAATCAATTCTGCTCCAACATAGTAGAATGGGTTATGTGTCATTTTGTATAAACCTTGAACATTGTACTGAGGTCAATTGGGTACTTTAAGCCTGAATTTACTGTCTTCTAAAATACTTGAATGTTCTCTTTTGTTGTTTATATGATTTGGTTATAAATATAATCACAAAACAAGTTCTGCATTTGAATGTCTTGAAAAAGTGTTGTAGTTGCTGCTGCTGCTGCTAAGTCACTTCAGTCGTGTCCAACTCTGTGCGACCCCATAGACCGCAGCTCACCAGGCTCCTCTTTCCCTGGGATTCTCCAGGCAAGAACACTGGAGTGGCTTGCCATTTCCTTCTCCTGTGTGGTAGTTAAGTACATTTTATCTCTGATGTGGGTTAAATGAGATACGTCTTTAATGTTATAAGAGCTTGGTTGTTGTATTTACTTCTAGAATTATGCAATTCCTTTCTGATCCTGTCAGTCTTACATAGTTACAACCTTGGACTACTGAACACAACAACAAGGGGCCTGCAAGCCTTCTATTAGAACATGTGTATGAAACTCTAGGAAGTAATCTAATTACAGAGTAAAAACAAAACAAATCTTTGAATTGAGCCTAACTCAGCAGAGTTGATTTAGATCAGAAAACCTAAAATTAAAATTAGAAAAACAAACAAACTTACTTTCTTTTTTTTGGAAAGCATTAAAAAAAAATATTGACCTACTGGCAGTTAAAATCCATCTACCTTAGCAGTAGTAACTAGAGTAACTTTCTTTTTCCTTATTTTAAATTATGGACAGGTTAAATGCCTAGCCATATATTTTATCATTATGCATGTATTACTGAGGTTGTGGGAGATTATATTGTCCCACCTATACTTAAAAAAAAAAAAATTCTGATTGTTTTTCTGATCTGCTAATGCCTTGGGAACAGACTTCACATTACTAATTTAATGTAACTTATCACCTCAACAGAAAAGAATGTTTATCATTACTAATTAAATAGGTATATGCTAGACTTCATTAATACAACCCTGTTTTAATAATTTTGTCTAGAATATTTTAAAAGATATAAATTAAATATTTAAATATAACCAAATTATGAGACATTTTATCATTTCTCATTACCAAGAAAAGTATTACTTCCACAGAGCCATTTCCATCCTTATACTTGTGAAAAATTAATCATGAGACCAAGATCAAGGTTAGAGCTTGAGTTACTTGCTAAAGGCTCTAGGAAAGTTTTTGTTCCTAAGCTCATCTAGTTGTTGGTAGAACTTATTTATAGTATGGAGATCTCTGTTTCTTTGCTGTTAGTGGGGCCAGTTTTCACTTCTAGATATTTTTAATGCTTTCCACATGGCCTCCTCCATCTTCAGGCTTGCAGCAAAGAGTACCTGGCATAATTTGTTTCTCTGACTTCTTTTCTGCTATCCCCTTCACCCTCTGATTTTTCTCTTCTGCTCTTAAGGGTTTATGTGATTACATTGGGCCCACCCAGATAATCAAAGAGAATCTATCTTAAGGTCAACTAATTAATAAACAGCTAAAATATTTGCATATTCCATTAACTAAGTAAATTAACATACTCCTGGGCATGGTATTTCATCTTTTTTTTACAGTTCTGGGGATGAAGATATGCTCTCCTCTTGGTAGTAATGATTCTACCTACTTTAGATTTATTTGAACTTGTATGAAATTGAAAGGCAATCATTCAGTTTTCTATAACTGGTAACTTGGTATGAGTGCATTAATATGTGTAACTTATTTGGATTAGTTTGGGTCTGGTTATTCACACAAAAATATGTATACACACTCATACATAAAATGCAACCAGTTTTGAAGAACATGTGGCTTTCAGTTCCCTGCTACTGAAATGAGATTTGATTAAATAACACAAATTTTAAAGTTTGAAGGGGAATTATTTGTAAAAAAAAAAAAAGAATTTCTTATTTGGTAGGGAGGGTGACAATTTTGTTAACATTTTGAATAGGTTATCTCAATTAAATGATTTCTAAATCTCAGTTTTCCATTTAAAGTTTCTCAGTAGTCTTCACTGCAGATACATTATGTATTTTATTTGTTAAGGTCTTTCTTTTTTGATATTATGTAGTTATAATAAGGACTTAAGCTCTTTGGTTTTTTATGAAAGGAATATTAGTTTTTCAATTAAAAAACATATAAGAAGACTCTAATTTTGATGAATGACATTAGCTCTTTTTTAGTTTTTGTGATGGAAGGAATTGCAAAATGAGAAGATTTAGTCTCAATTTCAACATTTTGATGAGTACATTTTACTAATTATAAATTAAATAGTACACTTATGGTGTGTACACACATGGATACTTTATCATTGCTGTGGCTTAGTTGCTAAGTCATGTCTGACTCCTTGCAACTCCATGGACTGCAGCCTGCTAGACTCCTCTGTTCATGAGATTTCCCAGGCAAGAATACCTTAGTGGCTTGTCATTTCCTTCTTCAGCGGATCTTCCTGACCCAGGGATGGAACTTGCATCTCCTGCATTGGCAGGCAGACTCTTTATGGCTGAGCCACCTGGGAAGCACTACAGATACTTTATATATACCAATTAATAGAGTTTTATGTTTTAAAAAACTCTTAAATTTTTTTTTTAAATTACCTATTATCTTTTTTTCTTTTTTATAATCTGAAATGTCAGCCAATATCTTTCCCCTTAAAGATTTTCATGATGACGACTATGGAGATAAAATTTTGTTTATTAAATTTCCCAAGTTGATATGTGGACAATTTTTCATAGAAGCTAAGATACCAGGAGATGACATTCATATGACACATTATGTCTGAGAACTTCGAGCCAGATTATGCTTACTGAAATTTACAATTAATTCCAAGAGCAAGAGCCAAAGCTTATAAGATTTAGTCTGTTAAATTACCCTATTCTTACAGAAGATATAACAAAATGGAATGCAAAGCACCAACAGAGACTCTTAAGAAAGAGCAGTAGAGATCTACTATTGCCTTGGCATATGGATATACAGATTTATTCATTCATAGTATTTTTAAAATATTATCTAGAAGAGACAGTGTGAGTCTCAGAAATTGAATGTTTCACCATTTACTGTAACTTTCAGTTGAAGTGTCATGTTGCATTTAAAGACATTAATCAAAATAAATTTATAAAGCAATTCTTCAGTGGAAGAAATAGATATATATATATTTTTAAATTACATATGGGGCTTCCCTGGTGACTCAGAGGTTAAAGCGTCTGCCTGCAATGCAGGAGACCTGGGTTCGATCCCTGTGTCGGGAAGATCCCTGGAGAAGGAAATGGCAACCCACTCCAGTATTCTTGCCTGGAGAATCCCATGGACGGAGGAGCCTGGTGGGCTGCAGTCTTGGTGAAATTTACTATATCCAGAAGTTAGTCAATTATAAGTCCTAAAAACAAAACAAAAAACAGAAAAACTACAGAAAAGACCTATTTTTATAAATCCCTAGCAATGGCACCCCACTCCAGTACTCTTGCCTGGAAAATCCCATAGACGGAGGAGCCTGGTGGGCTGCAGTCCATGGGGTTGCTAAGAGTCAGACACGACTGAGCAACTTCACTTTCACTTTTCACTTTCATGCATTGGAGAAGGAAATGGCAACCCACTCCAGTGTTCTTGCCTGGAGAATCCCAGGGATGGGGGAGCCTGGTGGGCTGCCGCCTATGGGGTCGCACAGAGTCGGACACGACTGAAGTGAAATAGCAGTAGCAGTACCAAACGATTTAAAGTAGACAGTAAAAATAATTGGGAGCTGATAATTAGATAAAGCAACAAGTTTCCTCAAGGAAAGTTACTTTCTCTAATTTTTAAGTTTACCATTATTCTTCATCTCACCATTCACAAGTAATTTAGAGATTTTTATCTGAAAATTATCTGTGGGTTAATTTAAAATTGCCATCCTTTTGCTCTGTGTTATCTATTAAAAAGCAACGTAGATACCTAGTGAAAGAAAGATCTTAACATGGTTTTTACAAATAAAGAAACCCACTTGTTCACAGCATGTATTTGACTTGAAGGAAGTTCATATCACAGCAGGAAGAAAGTTTGAAGTTAAAATCCCTGTAAGACTGATAAAATACAAAAATAGAAGTGAAACAGACATAAGCCACAAATAACAAATCAGTCTAAAATAACACTTCGGCCCTAAAAATAACTTTCAAAAATGTATACATATACATACATTTGTATATATGTTATATTGATTTATGTAACCCTGGCTTTAATCTCAATGGGTCTGTAATTAATTTGCTTTTATACTTATCTAATATATTCATTAAAGTAGTCTAAGCTTAATAAGATATGTGTGCTCAGTTGTGTCCAACTGTCTAAGTTTCCATGGACTGTAGCCCATCAGGCTTCTCTATCCATGGGATTTCCCAAGCAAAAATGCTGGGGCAGGTTGCCATTTCCTACTCCAGGATATCTTCCTGATCTAGTGATGGAACCCATGTCTCCTGCATTGGCAGGTGGATTCTTTACCATTTGATCCAACTGGGAAGCCCTACACTCTAAAATTTAGTCGTTTATAGAAAACAAATGTTTCTTCTCTGGATGACTGATCAGTTGGGGCAGCTGTCCTGAACCTATCTTGAAGAAGGTCTTGGAGAATTTCATAGGCCAGATGTGAAAATGGCCATACATATCCATTGAGAACTTTGCCGTGTAGTCACATATATCTGGAAAGACGATAACAGTTCACTAGTTATATGCCCAAAGAATAGGAGAATGCAATATTTAAACAGAATTATATAGATTACAGAAAACAAAATCAAAATTATTTTTGGTCATAAGTAAAACGAAAGTGAAGTCGCTCAGTCGTGTCCGACTCTTTGTGACACCGTGGACTGTAGCCCACCAGGCTCCTCGGTCCATGGAATTCTCCAGGCAAGAATATTGGAGTGGGTTGCCATTTCCTTCTCCAGGGGATCTTCCCAACCCAGGGATCGAACCCAGGTCTCCTGCATTGCAGGGAGATGCTTTAACCTCTGAGCCACCACTATACATTAATTAATTTAGATGTTCATTTATTCAACTGATAGGGGAATGGTGGTAAGTAATGAAAGCAAAGTTTATCCTTTCATGAAGCTTTGTTCTAACTTAATTAGCAAAGACTTACACCCATCTGTAGCATCATCAAGTTGACTGAGTTGACAGTATCTAAATTAAGTCGCTTGGGGTTTCTTAGCCTCTTCCACTGACTTTTTCAATAAGGGCCAGAATGAAATGCCATGAAATTGATAACACTCAATGTTAGATCTTTTCAAAGTTGCCTATTAGCAGTCTCGTAAAAAACTTGGGAATGTTTAAAGTTACAACTAAAACAAGTAGAAGGAAATATGTCATCGAGGGATTTGTTTCTGTTATCACAGCATCACTGAACAAATTAAAATGGAAAGCCAGAAAAATACTTTAAGACAGCTTCTAAATATGGCCTTTGATTAATATCTTCAAACCAGCTCAACAAATAATTGAATATCATGAGAGTGGGATTTAGAGCAAAATTGATTGGATTATCTGCTGTATTCAATATTCACATTAAAATGACTAAATACCAAATGGGGGGCAGGGGGGGAACGCAATAACTTTTGTTGATTCCCAAGCAGTATTTTGGACAGAGGTGAAAATTACACAGTAGAAGCGTTCCATTATTTTAAATTACTACTCTATTTAACTTTTCATGCAAATGGCAGTATGGCAACAATGAAGATATACATATATGACTTTCTAGGACTTGCTAGATGGCTCAGTGGTAAAGAATTAGCCTGCCAGTGCAGGAGACTTAGGAGTTACAAGTTTGATCCCTGGGTGGGGAAGATCCCCTGGAGTAAATGACAACCTGCTCCAATACTCTTGCCTGGAAAACTCCATGGCCAGTGGAGCCTGGTGCACTGCAGTCCACGGGGTCACAAAGAGGTGGACACAACTGAGCATGCACACACACGTGTGATTTTCTAATGTTTTAAAAATTATTTATTGATATAAGTATAAATCTAGTAAAATTTTGAGATGTTGAGATACTCTTGAATTATAAGAAAGTTGATTAAAATTTTCATTTTCATCATGTTATCAGGTCAAATGTGGCTGTGCAAAGTCTGCATGATAAACAGGTTGTTTAAATATTTTTGAAAACACATCAGGAATAGCTTGGGTTGGGTTCTCTCAGAAACCAACTTTTGAACAGGAATTCAAATGAAAGTAATTTGGATTGGGGGAGAAGTAATCCAGAAACACTGGAAAGGAAGCTGAAGGAGTGAGAAACAGAAATAAAGCCACTTTTGCAGACCTCTAAGAAACAATGTAAATGGTGTTTCTGAGTTTTCTCAGCCATGACAGAAAGCTGCTGCTTGCTGCTGTTGCTGCTGCGTCGCTTCAGTCGTGTCCGACTCTGTGCGACCCCATAGACGGCAGCCCACCAGGCTCCCCCGTCCCTGGGATTCTCCAGGCAAGAACACTGGAGTGGGTTGCCATTTCCTTCTCCAATGTGTGAAAGTTTAAGTGAAAGTGAAGTCGCTCAGTCATGTCCGACTCTTAGCGACCCCATGGACTGCAGCCCACCAGGCTTCTCTGTCCATGGGATTTTCCAGGCAAGAGCACTGGAGTGGGGTGCCATTGCCTTCTCCTAGCATACTGGTTCATCAAGTCCAGTTCATCATGAGTGACCTTGCGGAACTTTAACTTGCTCAGGCCACATGGTGCAACAAGCTTTCCAGGTGTTTCCAGTAAAATGTCTTTGATTTGCTGAGTGCCAAGTGCTGAAAGATTAGTATCAAGACCCTCATAACATCTGAAGTGGGATAAACTAAGATTTTCAAAACTAAAACACAAGGAAACATAGTGACTACTTCTGGATTAATGTCAGATAAAATAATTTTTCTTGAGTAAAACATTGCTATTTTTCTCCGTTTCTTTGGCCTTGAATTAAAACAAGTTCTCTTTTTAAAAATTGTAGACAATGTACCCCGTATTTTTCCATGGTGCTTAGATTTTTGAAAGTAGTAGAAACTGAGATGTAACCCTGAAAGATTTTGAAACCAAAATCTCCTCCAAACTTGGAAAAAACAAATAGCAGTTCTAAGGAAAGAACCCAGAACTCCTGAAATCTAGCTTTATGCTTTTACCAAGAACATAATTTTTAATTTAAAATCAAATTTTATTAATCATAAAAATATTTACTTTGAATTTGTTTCAAAGTTTCAAAGGTGGAAACTATTATTTGGAGATGTTTGCCTTCCCCATCTTGATTTTTATTAAAGCATATTGCAAAGATGGGAAACATTTTTATTTGTGAATTTTTTAAAGATTTAAAGTTAATCTATAGATCACTTTGTGAGGAACTCATAAATAGACATTTTTTTTTTGTTTTTGTTTGGCTACTAGACATTTTTAATTGAACATAAATATACATATAAGGGATGACATCAGTGGTGTTTATAATGGTTTACTTTAAAAACCAAAAAAGTTGAATTTATTAAGTGGCAGTTTAGTTGGAATAAAGTGCAAAATTCTCAGTAAATCTATAAAATCTTCTCAGTAAATTTATGTTGATATAAGCATTTTTTTAATTTTTAAAGCACAATAGAAATATGCATATAAGGTATAATATTAATTTTAAAAGCAAAGTAGGAAATATAAATAATTTATATTTAGTTATATTTTATATGCCTACATACCAACATATACACTCACATTTAATACAGGATTGGAAAGAAATACACCAAAATATTGGCAGCCTTAGCATTCAAAATGGTGCAATTATATGGTTAACGTCTTATTTTTATAAATTTGTATTATTCAAAATTCACAAAAGAGCTTATATTATTACTTAAATATAAAAATAAACATTTCATATATTACTTGAGTATACTTTAATGATATGTTCATTATAGGCTTATACATAGCACATGGAAGTGAAAACAAATGCAGCTTTTTGGCAGGTAGTTTGGCAGAATGTATTGGTGGTGAAGTGGTAAAGAGTCTGCCTACCAATGCAGGAGATGTAGTTTTGATCCTTGAGTTGGTGAGATCCCCTGGAGAAGGGCATGGCGACCCACTCAGTATTCTTGCCTGGGAAATCCACTGGACAGAGGAGCCTGGCAGGCTGTACTCCATGGAGTACAGAAAAATTAAAGAATTGGACATGACTTAGTAACCAAACAACAATGAAAAATGTTTTATTTATTGAGTTTTTGTTTTGCATATGTGTATACTCAACAGTTCCACTAATAAAAAGCCTTTGAAATGCAGTGAGAGGGAGCATTTGTACATTACAGTGTAAATGGAATATGGATCCAAATTTCTGGCAGTAACAAGTTGCAAGATCTCAGAGAGGCACATGTAGGTAGAAGGATCCATAGAAAAATTCAGAGAATTTTGTATTTCAAGCATTGAGACCAATCACATTAGAATGTAAAGTATATTGATTAAGTCAGTAAAAGTATAGTCAAAGGGTGAATTGGAGGGGTAAACTTCAAGCACTTTTCAATGACTTTGCATTTGCAAAAGTCTAGAACTGGGTCAGCAAGTTGGTAAACTATAGAGTTTATCAAATGAGGGATTTAAGTTAGGCTCTGTTTTATTTCTTTTTTTGATGGATTTGTTTAGTTTTTCTATTTGTGTGTTCTTTTTTTTTTTTTTTTTTGTGGTCTCAGTCAATTCAGCTAAAAGTTGAGTGAATGATGTAAAAAAAAAGTTAGGACTACCTTTGCTACCTAGGAAACTCAGCTTAAGATCTAATATTGATGATCTACTACACACTACACTACATATTTGCAATTTAGAGTTTAAAAAAATCTGAAAAGTAAGCAACATTATAATATTACCATTTTACAAGTGAAGAAAAAATGAAAATCAGGAAGTAATTTTGCCCATTCAAAAGTTAGTAATATAAAATTGTATCAGTACTTATGTATATATACTGTACTGTACTGTATTAGTACAAGCACACACTCATACACACACTTAAGTTAAAATCTGAGCTGATATTGGGGTGAATGCTTTACTTAAACACCCTGCATTTTTTCCAGAAATGAAATATTACGTGTTTCCTTAGCAGTAGGTGTCAGCAGCTGGTGTAATTAGTATAATAACCATATGAGTTATTTTCATTTGTTGCCTCTTCTATATCCATTCACTTCTTTGGCTTTAGAAATCCAGGGAGGAGGGGGAATCATGGAATATACTGCAAAATTAAAAGTTTAGCTATAAATAATCTACTCATTTCTTAATCTCTTCAACATAAGAAAATTGATGGCAAGCTGCAAACTGGTTGAAAAATCTTTTTGTGTATATTTTTAACAAATAATTTATATCCAAAATAGATAAAATCTCCTATAAGTCAATAATAACAAAATAACTTTTTAGTGAAAAAAAATCCATGATGGACTAAATAGGATTAAATTTAACTTTAAGCCAGAAATAACTTGAATATCAAACTAAGTACATGAAAGGTCTGTTTTCAGACATTGGATAAAAGGTAGCACAGGCTATGAACCCTAAAAAAATGAGAACAAAATGAACCCTATGATCATGATGGCTTTGCCTAGAAGGAATGTCTGGACTCCAGGTGCAGGAAAAGGCAGCTAAAAGACAACAGTTGACCCTGTGATGTGAGCACTGAGACTGAATTTTCCAAAGGCTGAGCTGGCTTAAGTTGGAAGAGTAACATTCATCTACATGAACAAGATGCTAATTTTAAAAATAATATTTTGTATAATTTTAGGCAACACATTTAGATAAAGAAACTATTTCACCATCAAAATATTTCAAGCAAATGTTTTGCATGAATCAGTTTAGTAGATCAAAGCTGACAATTTAGAATGTCAGAATATGTAATTCAGATCAGTTCTCTCATTGGAGACAACTAAAAAATTCATAAAAATATTTACGAAAAACTTCTTGAAAACATTTGAAAGCTAAAAATAAGACTCACTAGGTCTGAGATAAAACCAAAATGCACATGTAAAAGTTTGGTCTTGGAAGTTAGTTTTTGCCAGTTCGGAATAATGGCCCGAAAGTATAAGCACTAATGTTTATAAACTTGTGAGAGAAGAGAGAAAAAAATTGGAGTCCAGGGTACACTGGGAGTGAAGGCTACAAGGATTTGCCCTCCGAGTAAAACAAGCAAGAAGTCAACATACTCCCCTGTGAATTGCTAATCAGCTTCAAGCTGTTTCAGAGCCCTCCCTTCCCAAATTTTATACTACTATAATTGAATTTAAATGATGATAGAGTGTAAATTTCCCATGCATCTGGCAGAAGCAAACATCTTGAGAAAAATAACATTATTCTTGGTTTGAAATTATTCCTATAAATATCTTTTAAATCAAAGTTCATAATTGAAGATAATCAGCCCCACAAGGAGATAAGACAATAAGAGTTGAAAACATCCAGAAACAACAAACAACAGAAACAGATGCCTAGAACCACAGACAGTGGAATTATCAGAGACAGATGGTGAAACTGATGCTTAACATGTTCAAAGAGATAAAATCAAGCTTGAAAATTTTGGCTGAGAATGGAAAAGAATGAGTGATGATGAGAAAATTATTTACATATAAATGAAATTCTAGATCTAGGAAATACGGTAATCATATTATTTGAAAATATGTGTTGAAAGCAAACCAGACACCACTAAAGAGAGAATTAGTAAATTAGCTGCCAAAATATTCATACAAAAGTATGAAAAAACTAAAGAATTAAAATAGGTAGCAGACAGTAAAAAATCCTGATGCTGGGAAAGATTGAGGGCTGAGAAGAAGGGGACAACAGAGGACGAAATAGTTGGATGGCATCATCGTCTCAATGGACCTGAGTTTGACCAAACTCTAGGAGATAATGAAGGACAGGGAAGCCTGGTGTGCTGTAGACCATGGAGCTGCAAAGATTTGGACACAACTGAGTGACTGAACAACACCAAAAAATATAAAGAATATTGTGAAAGTATATATTAGATTGTATTCTTTTTATAGTTCATCTACAGGTTTCATTTTGAATAGATTATTACTCAATGTAAACTTGGTTAAGTAACTGACTTTGGACAATAGAGGGCTGTCAGCATGAAAATTTCTCATTTCTGGCAGAATCTTTAAGAGGCAGGACATGGTTGTACAATTTTTCCCTCTGAAACAATATAAGTATTCTCTGGTAATAGGAGCTACTTCATAGTCTGGATACCAGAACAAGATACATGGAGCAGTGCCATAGCTAAAGCCTGATATTAACAGGAAAAAAAAAATTAAATAGCTGAGATTTTGGGTGTTTTAAATATGCTATAGCCTAACAAAAGTTGATATAAACAAGGTCTGTAAGGTTGAATTCAAGAAGCTAAAAAACAAGAAAAATATTAGCAAAAACAATAAAGATATTAAATACAAAGAATCAGAACTTTCCAAAATTGCTGAAACAACAGCAATATCTTAATTCATTCTAGCAAAACCAAATAAACATAAATGAAAAGAACACTCCTAAATACAATATAGTGAATCTAATTAAGAAAAAAAAAACACAAATCAACCAAGAGCAAATCTACATAGTAACCACAGTGGGGACCAAAGAGATTACCCTAAAGGAACAAAAAGTGAACTGAGTCTGGTGGTTAACTTCTCAACAGAAAATTGGAAGATAGTTAATGAAATGATGTCATAGAAATATTTAAAAGGAAGCTCCCATTGTAGAATTCATATCCATTAAAAGTATTTTTCAAGAATAAAATCAAGACTAAGCTAATTCACCACTAGCAGAACCCTACAAGAGGAATTTCTAAAATAATTGTCCTTTGGGCTTATGCCAGATGGAAGTTAAGAGACACAGGAGGAGATGAAGAATAAAAACAATAGAAATTTCTTGAATTTAAAGTTAATCACTGGCTTATGGAGAAAACATTTCCTGAACTCAAAGCTTCCTGAAAAGTGGAAGAAAAGAGGAATGTGTGTAGTGTGGAAAATAAATGTAACAATTGAAATATTTTAAACACTAAAACCAATCTATGATTCTTTTATGACATATATAAATGGGTTAAGCTATGGAAATTGAAATATATAATTTTTATTTTGAGATATCTGTAGGTTCATAAAAGTGCAGTGGAAGTGTTAGTTGCTCAGTCATGTCTGACTCTTTGTGACCCCATGGGCTGTAGCCTGCCAAACTATGGAATTCTTCAGGCAAGAATACTGGAAAGGATAGGCATTCCATTCTCCAGGGAATCTTCCTGGCCCAGGGCTCAACCCAGTTCTGCCTACATTGCAAGAAAGTTCTTTACTATCTGAGTCACCAAGGAAGCTCTGGTGTAGGTTCATACACAACTGCAAAAATTAATACAGAAGGATTTTATATTTCCTTCATCCAGTTTCTCCCAATGGCATCATCCTGTCTGTTTGTTCATACTGTTCATGGAGTTCTCAAGGCAAGAATACTGAAGTGCTTTGCCATTCCCTTCTCCAGTTGGGCCACCTTCTGTCAGACCTCTCCACCATGACCCGTCCATCAACAGTATGAAAAGGCACAAAGATAGGACACTGAAAGATGAAATCCCCAGGTCGGTAGGTGCCCAATATTCTACTGGAGATCAGTGGAGAAATAACTCCAGAAAGAATGAAGGGATGGAGCCAAAGCAAGAGCAACACCCAGTTGTGGATGTGACTGGTGGTAGAAGCAAGGTTCAATGTTGTAAAGAGCAATATTGCATAGGAACCTGGAATGTTAGGTCCATGAATCAAGGCAAATTGGAAGTGGTCAAACAGGAGATGGCAAGAGTAAACATCAACATTCTAAGAATCAGTGAACTAAGATGGACTGGAATGGGTGAATTTGACTCAGATGACTATTATATCTACTACTGTGGGCAGGAATCCCTCAGAAGAAATGGAGTAGCCATCATAGTCAACAAGAGTCTGAAATGCAGTACTTGGATGCAATCTCAAAAACGACAGAATGATCTCTGTTCATTTCCAAGGCAAACCATTCAATATCACAGTAATCCAAGTCTATGCTCCAACCAGTAATGCTGAAGAAGCTGAAGTTGAACAGTTCTCTGAAGACCTACAAGATCTTCTAGAACTAACACCCAAAAGAGATGTCCTTTTCATTATAGGAGACTGGAATGCAAAAGTAGGAAGTCAAGAAATATCTGGAGTAACAGGCAAATTTGGCGTTGGAGTACAAAATGAAGCAGAGCAAAAGCTAATGGAGTTTTGCCAAGAGAACACAACAGTCATAGCAAATACCCTCTTCCAACAACACAAGAGAAGACTCTACACATGGGCATCACCAGATGGTCAACACAGAAATCAGATTGATTATATTCTTTGAGGCCAAAGATGGAGAAGCTCTATACAGTCAGCAAAAACAAGACTGGGAGATGACTGTGGTTCAGATCATGAACTCCTTATTGCCAAATTCAGACTTAAATTGAAGAAAGTAGAGAAAACCACTAGACCATTCAGGTATGACCTAAATCACATCCCGTATGACTATACAGTGGAAGTGAGAAATAGATTTAATGGACTAGATCTGATAGAGTGTCTGATGAACTATGGACGGAGGTTCGTGACATTGTACAGGAGATAGGGATCAAGACCTTCCCCAAGGAAACGAAATGCAAAAAAGCAAGACGGCTGTCTAAGGAGGACTTACAAATAGCTGTGAAAAGAAGGGAAGTGAAAAGCAAAGGAGAAAAGGAAAGATATAAGCATCTGAATGCAGAGTTCCAAAGAATAGCAAGAAGAGATAAGAAAGCCTTCTTCAGCAATCAATGCAAAGAAATAGAGGAAAAGAACAGAATGGGAAAGACTAGAGATCTCTTCAAGAAAATTAGATATACCAAGGGAACATTTCACGCAAAGATAGGCTCGATAAAGGACAGAAATCATATGGACCTAACAGAAGCAGAAGATATTAAGAAGAGGTGGCAAGAATACACAAAAGAACTATACAAAAAAATCTTTATGACCCAGATAATCATGATGGTGTGATCACTCACCTAGAGCCAGACATCCTGGCATGTGAAGTCCAGTGGGCCTTAGGAAACATTACTATGAACAAAACTACTGGAGGTGATGGAATTCCAGTGGAGCTGTTTCAAATCCTGAAAGATGATGCTGTGAAAGTGCTGCACTCAATATGTCAGCAAATTTAGAAAACTCAGCAGTGGCCACAGGACTGGAAAAGTTCAGTTTTCCTTCCAATCCCAAAGAAAGGCAATGCCAAAGAATGCTCAAACTACTGCACAATTTCACTCATCACACATGCTAGTAAAGTAATGCTTAAATTTCTCCAAGCCAGACTTCAGCAATATGTGAACCATTAACTTCCTGATGTTCAAGCTGGCTTTAGAAAAGGCAGACAAACCAGAGATCAAAGTGCCAACATCTGATGGATCATCAAAAAGCAAGAGAGTTCCAGAAAAACATTGATTTCTGCTTTATTGACTATGCCAACGCCTTTGACTGTGTGGATCACAAGAAACTGTGCAAAATTCTGAAAGAGATGGGAATACCAGACCATCTGCCCTGCTTCTCGAGAAACCTATATGCAGGTCAGGAAACAACAGTTAGAACTGGACATAGAACAACAGACTGGTTCCAAATAGGAAAAGGAGTACGTCAAGGCTGTATATTGTCACCCTGCTTATTTAACTTATATGCAGAGTACACCATGAGAAATGCTGGATTGGAGGAAGCACAAGCTGGAATCAAGATTGTCAGCAGAAATATCAATAAACTCAGATATGCAGATACACCACCCTTGTGGCAGAAAGTGAAGAAGAACTAAAGAGCCTCTTAATGAAAGTGAAAGTGAAGAGTGAAAAAGTTGGCTTAAAGCTCAACATTCAGAAAACGAAGATCATGGCATCCAGTCCCATCACTTCATGGCAAATAGATGGGAAACAGTGGCTGACTTTATTTTTCTGTCACCAAAATCACTGGAGATGGTGATTGGAGACATGAAATTAAAAGATGCTTACTCCTTGGAAGGACAGTTATGACCAAACTAGACAGCATATTAAAAAGCAGAGACATTACTTTGTCAACAAAGGTCCATCTAGTCAAGGCTATGGTTTTTCCAGTGGTCATGTATGAATGTGAGAGTTGGACTATAAAGAAAGCTGAGCACAGAAGAATTGATGCTTTTAAACTGTGGTGTTGGAGAAGACTCTTGAGAGTCCCTTGGACTGCAAGAAGATCCAATCAGTCCATCCTAAAGGAGATCAGTCCTGGGTGTTCATTGGTAGGACTGATTTTGAAGCTGAAACTCCAATGCTTTGGCCACCTGATGCAAAGAGCTGACTCATTTGAAAAGATCCTGATGCTGGGAAAGATTGAGGGCAGGAGGAGAAGGGGACGACAGAGGATGAGATGGTTGAATGGCATCACCGACTCAATGTACATGAGTTTGGGTGGACTCCGGGAGTTGGTGATGGACAGGGAGGCCTGGCGTGCTGCGGTTCTTGGGGTCACAAAGAGTCAGACACAACTGAACTGAACTGAATGAGATGTATTTGACACTACAGCACCATACACCGTGATTTCACTGTCCTCAAAACACTCTGTGATCTGTGTATCCAATCCTCTCTGTCCTACAACCCTTTGCAACTACTAACCTTTTATCTATCTCCATAGTTTGCTTTTTCCAG
Source organism: Oryx dammah (assembly GCF_014754425.2). Taxonomy (NCBI): domain Eukaryota; kingdom Metazoa; phylum Chordata; class Mammalia; order Artiodactyla; family Bovidae; genus Oryx; species Oryx dammah. The sequence goes on from NW_024070203.1 coordinate 61,596,077, forward strand.
AGGGTTATAGTTGTAATCATACAGTTTGTAGTATTTTCAGATTGGCTTCTTTCACTTAGTAATATACATTTAAATTTCCTCCTTGTCTTTTCATAACTTGATAGCTCATTTCTTTTTAGTGCTGAATAATATTTAATGAACAGGATAGTGTGGGGCCCTAAATGGGAAACCTTAAAAAAGAAGGGCTAGCTTTGCGGTTTAGAGCTAAGATGGCGCCTGGCGGAAGAGATGAGGGCGCGGCCTAAGTTGTCTGTCAAAACTTTTGATTGGCTCTCTTGATTTCTGTGCACGTAGACAGCGCATGATCACCATAGACTCCTGTTATAATGATGGCACATGACGATTTGACCTTTAATGTGATTGGTGCAACTATGGATTGTCCCTCGCAAACCCCTCCCTGCTTGCCTTTAAAAACCAAGAGCTTACAACAATAAACCGGAACTGCTTAGATGGAACCCCTGTCGCGTCTGATTGTCTCTCGCTCGCCGAGGGGCTGGGTTGGCGGACAGCAGGCTCACCTCTCCTCGGGACCCCTCGGCTTTGCTGAGGGAAGTTTCACTGCCTCTCTCTTTCTGCGGAGCGCCCCCCGCAGGATAGAATTCCATTTTATCACATGTGCCATAGTTTATCCACTCACCTGCTGAAAAGCACATTCCAAGTTTTGACTATTATAAATAAAGTTGCTGTAAATATTTGTGTTAGGTTTTTGAGCAATCATATGTTTTCAGTTCCTTTGGGTAAATCCCAAGAAGCACAATTCCTAGATACTATGGTAAAAGCATGTTTTGTATGAAACGGTCCAACCATATTTCAATATGGCTGTGCCATTCTGTATACCTGCCAGCCATGGATAAGTGTTCCATACCTTTGAATATATTTGGTTTTGTCAGTGTTCTGGATTTTTATCTTTTTAATAGGTGTGTAATAGTATCTCATTGTTTTAATTTGCAATTCCCTAATGACACAAGAGTTTAATATCTTTCTATGTTTACTTGCCGTTTCTTTATCTCTAACAAGGTCTTTGTTCAGGTCTTATGCTCACTTGTTAATGAGGTTGTTTTCTCTTTATTGAGCTTTAAGAGTTCTTTGTATATTTGGAAACTACTCCTTTATCAGATGTGTCTTTTGCAAATGTTTTCCACCAAATAACTTATCTTTATTCCTTATTTTATCATACTTTCCTGGTGAGTTTTCTGACGTTTTTCACTCTGTTGAAATTCTCAAGTCCCACTGATTACCAAGAAACTGTACATTTCCCCCTAAAATCTCCCATACCATTTTTTCAGTATTAAATTAATTCATGTATTTCTGCCTATTTTATAAATTTGGTAGTCATTTGTTGTATGAACATTTGTAGATATATGGATCCCAAATTTGTGGGAGGTATCATCATAAGAGCTAGACATGTTAAAATGAAAATGCAGAATATTGGCTTCTAACTTCTCACGGAATCCATCTTTTCTTTTAAGAAGATACGTTCCACTTAGTTGATCTCATTTGCACTTTTGACTTTAAATATTACATAAATGCTAATGACTCCTATCATCTGTATCTCTACTTCCTTACTGAACTTCTTCACTGGTTTTTCCAATTAATTGAATTATTATCCACAACATATTTCATGCTTACCTTATTGTTAATTCATTCCTCTGATCTTTCTGGCAGCATAATATTGAATCAGTGAGTTTCATAGTTGCATTTTGAATCTGTCCCTTTTCTCTCTATCACCATTTGTTTTCTTTATCTGTTATCTCCTAAGTTTTGAAGAGTAGCCTCCTGTCTGATTTCTTGTCCCTTTAGTTGAAACCAAACCTTATATAACAATTTTGTATAATTTTTTAATTACTTGTTTAAAACATAAATTTAAACCTTTTCTGAGATATATGTGTATGATAATGCATAAATACATATATTTAAATATAATTTCTTAATGTTTAAATTTAAGAGGGGAAATGAATAATTATAGGTTCTGAAACTGCTAAATTACAACTGTACAACTGCTTGCAGATATTTTGAAAGTTTACAAGTCATCACATTCTGTTTTAGATGATTTTATGAGTGAGAAGTGAACAGCCTGCTCTGAACACTCTTTACCCTTCCTTATTAATGGCTTTCTATTTTATTCTTCAGCAAGAATGTATTTCACTTTGACACCTGTAATATGGTCATGTATTAGCTGTGACTCTCAATTTTTGCTGTGAAAAACATAAATCACCAGAGGAAGCATGCATAAACAAAGGGCTGCAGGCCATAACATTGTCACTCTCCTCCTCTGTCTTAATTAAGAGAGAATGCCCATCTTTTTCCCTGTGTGCTTTGTGAATGTTGACAAATGACACACTGCAGAATTGATTTCTTGATTACAAAAATATTGTCCATATGTTACTTTTATTTGAATTATTTATGCTAATATTGATTTCATATAAGTGATATTCCATGAAAAATATTTTTTAATATCTTTGCATTTCTCTTCCTTATGCTTTTCCCCGTCTCTCATAATGGTCAGATAATTTTAGGAGAAGAAAAAGAAGAGGCTTTTTTAATGCTAAGGAAGCATATCTGAATGTTAATAGGTATCACCTTGAGAAATTCCAGGTGGTCTTTATTTAAAAAATAATTTCCAAGGTGATCTGACTTTGTGAAAAAGTATTCACAGAGGTAACTGAGAATAGAAAATTGTGGATAATAAATAAGTAAATAAAGGAAAAATAGTGTTTTAGTGTCTGATTAATAAGATGCCACTGAATTTGCACTCAAAAGATCTGGATTCAAATTCAACCTGTAATACAAACTGCAAAAGTCTGCATAGGAAAATCATATCATGTAAGTCATTTGACCCAGATCATCAATTTTTCTATAATGTGGGCCATTACTTAGCTTAAATCTGATTATATTTCAATCTCATAATCTATAACTCTAAAGTAGTACCAATAGCTTTTTAAATATTCTTAGTATATATTAGCAGAGCAGGCTATGGCACCCCACTCCAGTACTCTTGCCTGGCAAATCCCATGGACAGAGGAGCCTGGTAGGCTGCATGCAGTCCATGGGGTCATGAAGAGTCAGACATGACTGAGCGACTTCACTTTCACTTTTCACTTTCATGCATTGGAGAAGGAAGTGGCAACCCACTCCAGTGTTCTTGCCTGGAGAATCCCAGGGACGGGGGGGCCTGGTGGGCTGCCGTCTATGGGATTGCACAGAGTCGGACACTACTGAAGCGACTTAGCAGCAGCAGTATATATTAGGCATTGGATATATACTATATCATTTCAAACTTAAAATGACTCTATTGGTAAGGCATTATTTTATTTAAATTTAAAACAAAGAAATCGTAGTTGAAAGGAATAAGTAAAGTGCCCCAAATCACAATGTCAGGAAGTATCATCTGAATCCAAGAGTTCTTGTTCTTTACTTTAGGGAATAAAAATGGTTTTACCTTTTAAAATGTATAGATTGCAGCGATTAGGAACCCTCTTCCTCTGCTTTTCTTTGCAATTAATAAAATCTCAACTAAAATTAGCTATAGCACTAAAGAGACTTTATTGGTTCATATAGCTGAACAGAGAGGTAAGTTTAGTTTTACATATGGCTCAATGCAGGATATAATCTACATTTCCCCAAACAACTTTCTCTGCATATGTTTCTTACAACTCTTTTTCACAATTAATTCTTTTTTTTTTTTTTTTTAATCTGAAATTTGAATCCACAGGCAAAGAGTAAATTTCCTCAGGACATTCCTGATATTCATTAGGTCACAAGCTATGGTTGAATCAAACAATGTAGACCTAAGAATGGAATGACTGATGGCCTTTGGCCAGATTAGGTGTTCTACATCTGTGCAGGCCTAATAGTGGGTTCTAACCCCTCCTCATAAGAAAATCAGGTTTTTTAGATAGAATTGATTTTAGAAAGCAGACAAAATTCCCTTTAAGTGAGCTTTTTAATTATTGTCCATCTGAATTCTGTTCCCCTTCCTACTTAACAGAACTCACATATTCCAGAGGAGAAATTTTATTATTTTTATCACAGTAGAGGTTTAACTCTTCTATTGTACATTAAAGCATGCATTATTATCTGTGTATATGCTTTAGTTTGTATTCTAGGAGAAGGGAAATATTGAACTAATAACATGTTATATCTTCTTTAGTAGCTAAGATAGAACCTCACACACATCAACAGTTTATTAAATGAATTCTTAATAAATATGTACATAACTGAAAGAGACCTTTAATATTATCTATTTTCCATTGTAGACTCCATCAAATGTACATTTTATACAAAGTCATAAAATTATTTTGAAATTACCTGTTGCCAATACCTAGATTACCAATTCTATCTGGAAAGCAGATGATTCTAGATTTCACTTAAAGTGAGTAATTTTGGGAGGTATGGGCTCCTTATTAATTCACTATACCAAAATGATTTTCTACTCTCTGAGTAATAAGAAACTTCACTAACTCAGAAACTGATTTTTCTCCACTCTGCTAGAATATCTCAAAATCCTACAGAAAGACTTACTTTAAGACATTCTTGCATATATGAATATAAATTTGAAACAAAATTGCTTTAAATGTTTCTCTATGCTAATGTAAAGTTTTGCAGCTTTGGAGACATTTTAAGGAGTCAAATATATAAATGCTTTTAAAGAAAATTAAAGTCTCCCTGAAATAGCACATAAAATCATATAACACATTTTTTCTTTTACAAATTATTCTTTTTTTTTTCTAGATGTGAGAGGTGACTTATTCTTAAAAATCAAACATCCCCCGTCCTCTGGTATGTCTCCTTTCACTGATGGAGCTGGTGTGGTGAGATTTCAAAAACAAAAACAAGGTTGTTATATGTAGCAACCTAGATCTGTATATTGAAACCCTAGTGTTCCTGAAGGAAACAAATGCCATGGAATAGTTGGATTATTTTTAGGGCGATTTCATTGACTCTGGTCCTTTAGGAACCTGGGCAAGAAATCTTCTCAGAGAAATCTTACATTCTAGCATGACCCTACAATCTGATTCAAACCCAACATGCAAGACAAATGTAGCCCAGTCTTATTTGTTAATTCTCCCCAATTATCTCTAAATAATAAATGATCTGTGAATCAGTTTCTGAACCCTATAGGAAACTTCTGTATGGTAAAATTTGCTGGGTATCTACATCTTCATATCTGAGAACACTTTCTTTCTGCTAATTACTCAACAATTGGAAGAATGTCCATACTGTGCCCCTTCGAGATTGGGAAAACAGTGATATCCTTCTTTAAATACCCCTCTATTGTTAGAAATTATGTTGCCATAGCAATTCCCCACATAGGAAACCCCCCAAATTGACACACTGGGTCCCAACCCAAAACCACTGAAGTCCACTCCATCTTTTTCCTTATTCCCTTGTTAGCAACTTGTTTATCTTTGTTTTTTTTTTTTTTTTTCATGTTCAAACTTTGTTCTGCCTTAGATCTAATTATTGCCAAGGTACTTTTTTTTTTTTTTTTTAACAAGAAGGGAATTTTTTGCCCCTAAGTTATCTTAGCTGCTTTTGTCTTGCAACAACAGCCATTCAAATATAAAATCACTTCATGTCTTGAAAAGACTGCTTTTATGCACTATTTTTCTTTCATGTGCTTCCAGGTTCTTTTTTCTGAAAATGTTGACATTTACACATTTTACTAAAAAATTAAATGGAGGGATTTGGGATTAGGTTTAAATGAGACCTCCTGCCTGATTACATGAAAACTTACATTCATAGGCCAGGTTATACCTTTTTGAGATATTAATGTATGTTTTGTGTTCACTACTACGGAGGACTAAGAGATAATGAAATCTTTTATGTGTGTTGTTTTGTTCATAGCTTTTATCCCTTTCTCATGCAAGAAATGAAATACATCATTGTGCTTAGTCACTTTGTCACTTAAGGGGTATTTGCAGCAAGTTCATAATTGAAAATGAGTGACTTACTATGACTAGTTTTATTTAAAAAAGAAGAAGAAAGAATATTTGATAACTCTCAGAATCTTCTAGAAGCCCAATGACCAAGTTGGAAATTATACAGCTAGAACTGTCCAGTCTAGAGCATATAACTTCTTCAGCAAAGACACTTGTGCTATCATCACTGGATCATGGGGCACAGATAATCACAGTTAACACTGTTAAGTCTTTCTAGTAGATGTTTTTCTAGAATTTCTGATATTTTTAGAATGTGAAGCTAGATATGACATTACATTTGCCAGACTCAAAGAAGTCTACTTCTTTGACTCACATCTCTTTTGAAGTTCCCTGGTGGCTCAGAAGGTAAAGCATCTGCCTACAATGCGAGAGACCCGGGTTCGATCCCTGGGTTGGGAAGATTCCCCTGGAGAAGGCAATGGCAACCCACTCCAGTACTCTTGCCTGGAAAATCCTATGGACTGAGAAGCCTGGTAGGCTACAGTCCATGGGGTCACAAAGAGTCGGACAGGACTGAGGGACTTCACTTTCACTTTCTTTCATAAACAATTTAGAGTGATGGAGTTCATGTCAAGTGCCTACAGGAAAGGCAGGGAAAATACGTTTCTGATTTCAAACAGAGACACAATAAAAAGATCTAGACATTTATCACACTTGTACAGGGTGTTTCAAGATTCTAGGCACTCCAAAACTATAAAAATTATATGCTATGGCCCACCATTTTGACTGCTTAACATTAATATACATCTTTATTCCATACTCAAATATCCAAGCCACAGAAACAATAATAGTAACAGTATAGTAGTGCCTCTGCTTAACATCATATAAAAATCTCTTTGGTAACTAAAAACATCCCATCCTTATTCTATCCAAATGATAACCAGTTTCATGACATTTCTTATTGAGCTGAAAATCTACTCTCTCTGGATACTACTGCTTCTTTGTAGAGTTATCTCTTAATTCTTCCTGAATAGTTTATAATCTATGGGCTAATTTTGCAAAAAGTACTTAGTATATACAATATATGTATAGCACTGCATAGAAAAATGACTAAATACTACAGTTGCAGTTGATTTGCAGTTGATTTTGAGATTTTATACCTAATATTTGTGTTCTCCACCGCCTTCCTTATCCCCTTTATACTTTAGTTCATCTTAGTTGCCATTTCTGTATGTATGTATTTATACATATGGATTGACAATCTTTCCTGAGGGATCTAAGTATTTGTAGATCTTACAAACTTACCAATGTGATATTAATATTTCAGTCCTATTGATTCCTTACTTACTTCTAGCTCTATTTTACAGCATCCATTCTATTTTCTCATTAATTTCAGGATCTTAATACCTACCAACATTGTAGCACCTCTCCTTTATTTTTTTTTATTTGCTCTCTTTCACTGGCCCAATAACATAAAATAATGAGATGTGATTTCAACTTCTAATACTATGGTAACATGCTTGGGGCCCTTTTGGGAAACATTTCTCCTCTTAATACTGAAACCCCATCTCAGCAAAGCTCAGAATTTGGAGGACAGAAAGAACAGTATTTGCTGGTAGTTAATTAGGTGTAACAATGAAAGAAGACACTCTCATTTCAAGCCCAGGTATGCTGAAAAGTAAGTTCCATTTCCTTATTTCCATGAGCATGAAGAATTTGCATCATAGACGTTAACTCTGAGGCACCTGTGGGCTTCCGTCATAGCCCAGTTGGTAAAGAATCCACCTGCAATGCAGATGACCCTGGTTTGATTTCGGGCTTGGGAAGATCTACTGGAGAATGGATTATGCTACCAACTCCAGTATTCTTGGGCTTCTCTTGTGGCTCAGCTGGTAAAGAATCCACCTGCAATGTGGGAGGCCTGTGTTCGATCCCTGGGCTGGGAAGATACCCTGGAGAAGGTACACATTCCAGTATTCTGGCCTGGAGAATTGCATGGACTGTATAGTCCATGGGGTCACAAAGAGTTGGATATGACTGACCCACTTTCATTCTGAGCAACCTGTAGTAAATATAAGACAAAGTGAAAGAGATAAAAACTGTAATAAATTACTTTGGTCACCTAGATGCTATGCTGTAAAATAACATATACTTTGCACTAAAGCAAGCTGAATTAATCACTGTTGTTTAAATAAATAATCTTGGATTAATCAATTCAATCTCGAGCAAAATTAAAATTTTTATTATGCTTTGTTCACCATTATAATTGTTATGCTTTTTGTGTCATTTAATACAAAATAATAAGGTCTCTGTTTTCTGTAAATTTATTTTTACTCCTGGGATTTTTATTCAACTTCATTGTAAGCTTTTAAATGTAGATTAATTGGATAATATAGCTAATGCCTTAGATAACTGTAGGAATTCATGAAACATGAGAATGTTTAACATATAACAACTAGCAACATGTAACAGCTAGTAATAATTCAGAAATTGTACTTACTGTTAATTACTTTACTTGCACCTGAACTTATAGTGAACTTTTGAAGTTCTGTCCTAGAATTATGCTTGCTTTTCACATATGCTATAAAAATCTCAGTGTAATTTCTGATTTTTAAGCAGCCTACTTTGTCATCTCATCTTTTTGATGTTTAATAAAAGTGCTTCAAACAGTTTCAAAATTTAAAACACTAGGGAGATTTTTGTTTAGTTTTTCTATCACTTTCTACATTTGTACATCTATTATCACATATTTTCACTATTTTAGAATTTTCCGTATATGCTTAGCAGAATGTTCAAGCTGAACCTAAGAATTATTCAGTTGGAAGAGGAACATGCTTCCTTTTTCTCCACAGGTGCATGCACATAGTTTTCAATTACAATTATGAAAAGTGTTGCTTGGCATCATTTGGAGCTGACAGCAGGAAAGGAAGATTTATCAGAAGAACTTTGGACTCAGATGAAAGGAGAGATAGGAAAATAGATTTCTATTTCCATGCTATAGAAATACAATATACATTCAGAAGCATAGGGTCCCTATTTACTGAAGAACCTTACACATACTATGTTGTATCAAGGTCAAGATGGCAAGAGTAAACACTGACTGAGAAAAAGTATAGTAACTTCATTTCTCTATAGAACACAATGTCAACTAATGCTAGAGGGTGTAAAGCTAGAAGAAAAGCAAAGACTGTCACTGTGACATAAAAGCAGTGTCTAAAATCAGAAAAACATTGTGTCAACAACTTATGTTGTCCTTTTGATCCACTATTCTATGAGCATTTTGACATATAGAACCAAGAGAACAAATATTTTAGGATAAATGGACTCTGTGTAAAACTTCCAATTTAAATAGAGGAAGCATAAATGTTGTTTTGCATTCCATGCTTGTTAGTTCTTACTTCAGTGACTACATGATTATCTGTAGTATTTCCATAGGAAAATGTTCTACAGTCATTTATGAATCATCAGAAAATAGTCTCACTCAAAACCCTAAGGTTATTTTTGTAAGAAAGTCCTTTTATACATTCTTTATGTCTCAGCTCAAAGTTGTCTTCCTCTGGGAAGCTTTTATTTGGAATCCTCTGTCTGGTTATAATGCCCTTGCTATGTGTTCTACCAAACTGTATCATTCATCTCTCATTATATTCAGGTTGTTGGTTTGTTGTTGTTTGTTTGTTTTGTTTACCCCCCAAAATTGCAAATCTGGAATGTCTTCCATATAGCAGTATCTACTATATCTAGATCTGTATTCATAATAAATGAAAAACAATTCATAAGTCATCTCTAAAAAGGGAGTGAATGTTTTCCAAGTTCTCTAATTTGATTATAATATACTAATGAATTTCTGCATCTAACTTTTGATAAAAATAATTATACTTGAAGAATGCAATTTTTTTATGTTTTTCTTTTTAAACCACAATGTCTCTGGGGTGTTAGCTCCCTGACAAGGGATTGAACCTGCACCCCCTACATTGGAAGGCAAAGTCCTAACCAGTGGACTACAGGGAAGTTCCCAAGAATATCTTATATTTTATATTTTAATTTTACACATATTTTTGGAAAAAGAGCATTGAACTGCCATTCATTCCTTAGAAGAAAAAAAGAATCTATGAAAAGTAAAAAAAGATAGATAATTGGGTAATATAGAGACTATTTGTTATTTTATATACTATACAAAATGTCTAGAAATATTACTATAATACTGTGTCTCGATAGTAGCTCCTGGAATGGATATCACTGTGGGGTCAATTAGATTACATGTGCAATGGAAAAACTTGCCTCAATTCTTCCCTTTGCTTTCATAAACATGGCTAACAAGTTTGCCAAATTTGCCAATCTAACATAAATAAACAAGATTTGAAATACTTTACAAATTATGCATAGGAATGACATTTCCTGATAAAACTGAGCTTTAAATTATTTTGTGAAAGTCTTAATTTGATTTATTATATTTAAAACAACAGATGGAAAATCCACATTTTCTCATGCCCATGGTAAACATTTCTCATGCTACAATACTTTCAGATTTTATAAACAGTTTGTATCTGCCTGCATTTAAAAACAGAATTAACTTAAATTGCATCCAATAAAACTCAATTCACTTTGCCTTTTGTAAAGAAGTCAAATAATTGTCTAATAAATCCATAATTCTCTCATCCACTGACTCCAATTTCCACTATAACATTTTCAGGGGCCAATTTCCTCTATTACTATTTCCTTGATTTTATTAAAATCTAGTATTCCTGGAAAAATCTCCGCTAATCATCCTTATATTTTCTGATCCTCTAGTTAACTTTGTAACCTGTGTTCCAGGTATAACTCTTCTTGTGCTATTATTCCCTTATAAATATTCAATGCAATAATGAAAATAAAGATGCTAATTCAACAATAGCAAATATTTACTCAGCACCAATTACATGTCAAGCTTTGTGCAAAGTTTTGAATGTCAGCTGTGAAGTCAGAGTATTTTATATCACAAGCTTTATACAGATCCATTTATAGAAAATAGATTCTTAGCAAAGCCAAATGAGGTTTTCTGAATGTATTGTGGGTTGACACCTCTGCTTTTCCGAGTTTATAAGACATTGTTTAGGATGCTCATTGAGGTATAATTTTCTTCATGCTTCTCCTATGACAGGTTGAGACTCTGTACTCTCCCTTTCAATTTGCCACTGCTGTAACCAATGAAGCATAGTAGAAATGATGCTAGATAACTTCTGAGTCTAGGTTAAGAGAAGGCCAGCAGCTTATCTGGTTGCTTATGTAAGATGTTTTTATGAAGTCTCTGATGTTAGAGATCTGAATATTCTGAATTCAATATGCTGTGAGGAATCCCAGGATATAGGGAGAGATCATGGGAAAATGCTCAACAACCTCAGCTGAAGTTCCAGATGACCTCCAGCTTCAAAAACCAGATATATGAGTAAAGAGACCTCTGGACTATATCAATCTCTGCTTGGGCTTTCCTGGTGGCTCAGATGGTAAAAAAAAAAAAAAAAAAAAATCTGCCTGCAATGAAAGAGACCTGGTTTTGATCCCTGGGTTGGGAAGATCACCTGAAGAAGGGAAAGGCAACCCGCTCCAATCTTCTTACCTGAAGAATTCCATGGACAGGGAAGCCTGGTAGGTTATAGTCCATGGACTCGCAAAGAGTCAGACATGACTGAGCTTTCATTGTTTGTAAAGTAGTCCCCTTGGATCAAATCTAACAAACTGAGTCTCAGGCTTCAGGGATATGAGACAAGTTAAAGAATTAGTGAACATAATGTTTTTCTTGCCACAAGTTTTGGGACAGTTTGTTATGTAGCATTAATAACTGGCAAAGATTTAGTTTCGGGGGCATTGCATGAAGCAGACAGACAAGTTCACTCTTGTTGGTATCAGCCAACTTCCTTTGACACTCTCCCTTGTTCTTATACAATGGACTCAAGAACATATATCCATTGTGGTGGGGATGAAGTTTATGAACTAAGCATGAATTTAGCAATGTAAGCATTGAACCTAGTACAGATAGGACCCTGTGCAACTGCACAGATCACACGCCCTGAAATGAACCTTGACCATACACTATGACAGATTCAGTACCTCATCCAGTTGAGACTGTTTGTGGGAGCCATGTGCCTAAGTTTACATCCATTTTATCATAATTTTTTAATGTTTTGATCTTAGACAAATTGCTTGATATTTCTCTGCCTTGTATTTTATCTACACAATACAATGATAAAAGAATCTAATCAATGGATTTATTTTGAAGAGTAAAGTAAGACAAAAACTCATACGATTGTGTCTGACATAAGTAAGGCTTCAAAAATTTAACTATGATTATTTTGACATAGATTATTTTAAAAAGACATAATCGGTCAGTCAACTCCTATAAACAATACCTTATTACAGCATTTCCATAAAATAGCATCTTTAACTTGGCACTAACCATTTTTTAATATGTGTGTTTTCGAGAACCACTGACATGAGGGAAAATCAGAGCAAGCAACTGGTTGACATGTTTACAATACTCCAGGTTTATAGTAGTATTTAATGTAGGTAACCAAGTCGATTTGCCATTTGCAAATTCTATATAATCATTGGGTAGCCAATAGACGCACAGCTAATGTATGTCCTAAGGCAGTCCTGATTATATGACTTTATTTTTTAAACAAAAATAATTAAGGACAAATTTATATGATGTCACTAATTTACATTTCAGAATGGACAATGTGAAATAAATGTGTGCCTTTGTTTGTACTATAAGTTCTTTCATTTGCTCTAGTTTGAAATTTATTCTTCTTGGACTGTCAGCTAACATTTAAACAGAGAGACTGCATTACAGAGATAGTATTGCAAGAATTTCCACAATCTGTTTCTTTACTCAGCAATAGAAGGTTTGCAAATTAGCATAACAGATGTGAGAAACTGAATCCCATTGGTAACACTAGTATTTTTCAAACTATGTTTTTATTTTTTAATAGTTCCTAGGAACTCTACACTTCTACATGTGTATGTCTACTCAGTTGCTGAGTTGTGTCCAACTCAGCAATTCTATGGAACGTAGCGCATCAGGCTCCTGTGCCCATGGAATTTTCTGGGCAAGAATACTAGAGTGAGTTGCCATTTCCTGCTCCTGGGGAACTTCCTGACCCAGGGACTGTACTCATATCTCTTGACTCTCTTGCATTGCTAGGCAGATTCTTTACCACTGGTGCCACCTACATGGTCAGGGCATAGAAGTCAAGTGAACCCTGACCCTTATGCTAAAGGAGAGTACTCTGCACTTAGTCCCTAAAAATTTTTGAGCTCAGTTACTGACTCAGGCAATTTTTGTCCCCCCTTGTTCTCCAGCCCAATCTTACATACACTGTTTTATAATATACATCAAGTGACTATTTCAAAGATGTTTTTACAATACCTCATTCTAAGTCACAGAAACAAATATCAGATGGTTTATACCTATCTAGCTATGAATGTCTGTAATGAAAGAGAATAAGATCTGAAGTTTCTTTCCTTTTGAACTGATAATGAAGTTAGTGGGAGTGGCAAACTCTAACCCACCTCTATTAATTGGCAGCTACAGATAAATTAGAAAATACTTATTTGTGTATGATTAACTTGGAATAGGTCTGTTACATTAATTACTAAATATAATTAACAGCTCAGCTTTTCTCCTAGAATTTTCATATCAATACTCACAATTAAAAGTTGTCAGAATACGTCCTAAGTTTTGATTAAGAAAGTGTCATTCCCAAGTTTGCATGACTACATACTAAAGAGAATAAAATTAATAACTTGACTGTATTCCAGGTCCTTTAATTATATAATCTCATTTTACTTATTTTTTTTTTCATTTTACTTTTATTTTGATGAGTGTTATTTTCTTTTCATTAATGAGGAAAATGGAGTTGATGGATGTTTAGTATTTCCCAAGATCTTTGTTTATTACTATTTGTTTCCTTTTTTTATTTTACCTATTGTAAGTCTTTCTTATGGAGATATAAATAATTAAGTAATTCTTGAGGAGAAAACTCCCAGAAAATTTCCAAGCAGAATGCCTATGAAACTTATTTTTTAAAAGATATTTGGAAATTATGTACATTTGGTTTTCTATCAGGTTCACAATATATATCACCATCTTAATCACTAGCCACTTAGTTATATGATTTACTTAATGGTTTTTATTTTCTACTTTTAGAATAGAGATTTCACCAAGAAGGAATTAGAAAGTTCTGACTACCATTCATCCGTAAAAATAATGAAGTGTTTCCATTTGCAGCAACATGCAAGGACTTGGAGGGCATTTTGCCAAGTGGAATAAGTCAGAGAAACAACTGTTGTATCATATCATTATATGCAGATTCTAAAAAACAAACAAACAAACAAAAAACCAGTGAGTATAACAAAAAAGAAGCAGACTTAAAGATATAAAGTCCAAACTAGTGGTTAGCAGTAGGGAGAGGAGAGGGGAGAGAGAATATAAGGGGTAGACGATTAAGGGGTACAAGTTATTAAGTATAAAATAAATTACAAGGATATATTGTACATGGGGTATATAACTAATATTGCCTAAGAACTATAAATGAACTATAAACTTTAAAATTGTGAATCACTATATTATATACCTATAATTTATATAATATTGTACAGCAGGTATACTTCAATAAATTTTTAAATGTCAATTAAAACCACTATGAGCTATTATCTTATACCTGTTAGAATGACTATCATCAAAATGATAAGAAGTAGCAAGTGTCTGTGACAGTGTAAAGAAAAGGAAGTTTTTGCACTGTTTGTGTTAATGAGCAATGGGTCAGCCACTATAAAAAATATTATGAAGTTTCCTCAAAAAGATTAAAAGTAGAATTACCATATAATCCACCAATTCCATCTCTGGATATTTGTCCAAAGAAAATTAAAAATACATCTCTATGTTCATTGCAGCATTATTTATAATAGCCATGATATGGAAACAAATTGAGATCATCTATTTGAGTTCTGTTTCTTAAGACATATAGGGTGAAAAAATTGAAATACTATTTTTAAATACTCATAACTGAGGAATGATTGTGTAGCAGAAAAAAATGACAGAAATACAAATGTTAAAATATCAGAATAATTCAGTCACTCAGTCATGTCCGACTCTTTGCAACCCCATGGACTGCAGCCTGCCAGGCTTCCCTGTCCTTCACCAACTCATAGAGCTTGCTCAAACTCATGTCCATTGAGTCAACGATGCCATCCAACCATCTCATCCTCTGTCGTTCCCCTTCTCCTCCTGCCTTCAATCTTTCCCAGCATCAGGGTCTTTTCCAATGAGTCAGTTCTTCGAAACACATGGCCAAAGTATTGGAATTTCAGCTTCAGTATCAGTTCTTCCAATGAATATTCAGGACTGATTTCTTTTAGGATTGACTGGTTTGATCTCCTTGCAGTCCAAGGGACTCTTCAAGAGTCTTCTCTAATACTGCAGAATAATTAATAACACATCAGAATAATTAAAATCTAAAAATGGGCAAAATACATGAAAGGACATTTCACAGAATAGGGTCATAAAAGGCATGTATATAATAAAAGACACAATCTAATGTTTTGGGGAAATGCAAAATAAAAACCACAATGATATTCTCCTTCTTGGATTAATATCTTTCAGTCTGATAATGACCTCAGTGATCAAGGATGCAGCTCTAAGTAAACTGTCCTACAGTGCTGTTGAACATATACAGTGGCATTACTATTTGGAAAACTACTGGATATTAACAAAACATATGCATAGGGTATATCTTAACATATATGTATATCAGAAGAAATGTACAGATAGTTGTTCAAATATTGTTGCTAATAGTCACATAACAGAAATACTGTAAACGATCAACAAGAGTGAGATAGATGTACAACATTTCGCTGGTGGTTTAGTCACTTAGTCGTGTCCAACTCTTGTGACCCCACAGACTGTAGCTTTCCAGGCTCCTCTGTCCATGGGATTCTCCAGGCAAGAATACTGGAGTGGGTTGCCATTTCCTTCTCCAGGGCATCTTCCTGACCCAGGAATTGAACCAAGGTCTCCTGCATTGCAGGCAGATTCTTTACCAACTGAGCTATGAGGGAAGCCCTATACCACATGTTATATTAATGTAGTTAACTACTGTGCAATAGTAGAAAAGAAGGGACAGCCATGTGCATGTTTCACTGTGAATAAATCTCTAATTATGTGATTGCAAAGAAAGTATAAGTCACAAAAATACAGTCATCCATTTTACATAAAATTTTTAAACAGGCAATTTTAATAACACATTATTTAGAGATATAGACATTATTAAGTTAAATCTATAAGGAAAAATAAGAACTATTTAAAAGTCAGGATGGAGAGGATTGTATTTTGGGAGGGTCACAAAGTAGGTGAAATTTCCAGATATGAACAGTATATTTGTTTAGTCAGATATTGGTTAAATAGGTGTTTACTTTATTATACCTTCCATTTTTCAACATTTCTATTATATTCACTACTTGGAATATATGCTGTATTTCAAAATGTATTTCTAAATGTGTGCTTCTTTAAATCCAGCAATTTTCCTTTTAGGAATTCTTCTAGTAATGTCAGTCATATGGGAAAGTACATATTTGTTTAATGATGCCTCCTGCTACACTATTTGCCATAATACATTTTTAAGGCAACATAATTATTTATCATATGTGGATATCTAGTTAAATATGTGCACACACATACATAATAGACAAACTGTAAGATGCCTGAACTTAAAATATAAATTAAATATATATGAAATAGTGTACATGACACATTTAAAAAAGCAATTTTCAAAAGCAGGTAAAAATCTATAAGGAATCATTTTAAAATACTTATAAATATATCATCATCATCATTCATCATTCAGTCACTCAGTCGTGTCTGACTCTTTGCGACGCCATAAATCGCAGCACGCCAGGCCTCCCTGTCCATCACCAACTCCCGGAGTTCACTCAGACTCCTGTCCATCGAGTCGGTGATGCCATCCAGCCATCTCATCCTCTGTTCTCACCTTCTCCTCCTGCCCCCAATCCCTCCCAGCATCGAAGTCTTTTCCAATGAGTCAGCTCTTCGCATGAAGTGGCCAAAGTACTGGAGTTTCAGCTTTAGCATCAGTCTTTCAAAAGAAATCCCAAGGCTGATCTCCTTCAGAATGGACTGGTTGAATCTCCTTGCAGTCCAAGGGACTCTCAAGAGTCTTCTCCAACACCACAGTTCAAAAGTATCAATTCTTTGGTGCTCAGCTTTCTTCACAGTGCAACTCTCACATCCATACATGACCACTGGAAAAACCATAGCCTTGCCTAGACAGACCTTTGTTGGCAAAGTAATGTCTCTGCTTTTGAATATGCTATCTAGGTTGGTCATAACTTTTCTTCCAAGGAGTAAGCGTCTTTTAATTTCATGGCTGCAGTCACCATCTGCAGTGATTTTGGAGCCCCCCAAAACAGAGTCTGACGTTGTTTCCACTGTTTCCCCATCTATTTCCCATGAAGTGATGGGACCAGATGCCGTGATCTTTGTTTTCTGAATGTTGAACTTTAAGGCAACTTTTTCACTCTCCTCTTTCACTTTCATCAAAAGGCTTTTTAGGTCCTCTTCACTTTCTGCCATAAGGGTGGTGTCATCTACATATCTGAGGTTATTTATATTTCTCCCAGCAATCTTGATTCCAGGTTGTGCTTCTTCCAGCCCAGCATTTCTCATGATGTACTCTGCATATAAGTTAAATGAGCAGGGTGACAAATACAGCCTTGAAGTACTCCTTTCCCTATTTGGAACCAGTCTGTTGTTCCATGTCCAGTTCTGACTGTTGCCTCCTGACCTGCATATAGATTTCTCAAGAGGCAGGTCAGGTGGTCTGATATTCCCATCTTTTTGAGAATTTTCCACAGTTTGTTGTGATCCACAAGTCAAGAATAATCATGAATAAATAATAATATATCCCATATATAATATATAATAAATAATAATATATCCCATATATAATAATATATAATATGGCATATAATATATATATGGGATATATTATTATTTATTCATGATTACTCTCTTCCTATGTTTAACACAATTCCCTTAAGGAAAACATAGTTCCTCACATCAACTGTGTGGCCTTATCAAAGTTTTGCTTTGGCCAATGAAATATTAATATAAGCAAATGTGATATATTCCATGTCTAAGCAGGCAACTGAAATTGTGCTTTCACAGTTTGGCTCCACTTCTTTTATTCACTTTTATAAGAGAATATGATGCTCTAATTAAGATCAACTCCTTTTTCCTGTGTTCTGGAAGGAGAAGAAGGTGAGTTGACCTCAAGGCATATCAACTCACCAGACATTCAGTCAACTAGCAGCTTTCAAGGAACAAGAGCAAGAAATAAATATATCTTGCTGTAAGTCTTTAAGATAATAGGTTACCTGTTACTATAGCAAATAATGACTGAAACAATATACTAAACAGTATATAAAGATAAAGATGATATATAAGTTTTCTGTTGTTCAGTGACTAAATCATGTCCAACTCTTTGAGACCCTATGGCCTGTAACACAACAGGCTCCTCTGTCCTCCACTGTCTCCCAGAGTTTTTTCAAATTCATGTCTATTGAGCCAACCATCCAGCTGTCTCATCTTCTGTCATCCCCTTCTCCTGCCTTCAATCTTTCCCAGCATCAGAGTATTTTCTAGAGTTGGTTCTTTGCATCAAGTAGTCAAAATATTGGAATTTCAGTTTCAGCATCAGTCCTTCCAATGAATGTCCAGGGTTGACTTCTTTTGGGATTGGCTGATTTAATCTCCTTGGAGTCCAAAGGACTTTCAAGAAACTTTTCCACCACCAAAATAAGAAAGCATCAATTCTTCAGTGCTCAGTCTTCTTTATGGTTCAACTTTCACAACCATACATGAATACCAGAAAAAAAACATAGTTTTGACTATAAAAGCTTTTCTTGGTAAATTGATGTCTCTGCTTCTTAACAGATTGTCTAGGTTTGCCATAGTTTTCCTTACAAGGAACAAGCATCTTTTAATTTCATGGCTGCAGTCACTGTCCATAGTGATTTTGGAGCCCAAGAAAATAACATCTTTCACTGCATATAATTTTTCCCCTTCTATTTTCCATGAAATGATGGGACCAGATGACATGATCTTAGTTTTTTGCATGTTGAGTTTGAAGCAGGCTTTGTCACTCTTCTCTTTCACACTCATCAAGAGGCTCTTTTGTTCCTCTTCCCTTTCTGCCATTAGAGTGGTATCTACATAAATGAGGTCATTGATATTTCTCCTGGAAATCTTGCTTCTAGCTTGTGATTCATCCATCCTGGCAGTTCACATAAAGTACTCTGCATAGAAGTTAAACAAATAGGGTGACAATATACAGCCTTGTCATATTCCTTTTCCAATTTTTAATCAGTCAGTTGTTCCTTGTCAGGTTCTAACTGTTGCTTCTGGACCTTCATACAGGTTTCTTCTCAAGGGACACATAAGGTCATCTGGTACTCATATCTCTTTAAGAATTTTCCAGAGATTGTTGTGATCCACACAGTGTTGGAGAAGACTCTTGAGAATACCTTGGACAGGAAGGAGATCTAACCAATCAAAGAAATAAGTCCTGAACATTGGAAGGACTGATGCTGAAGCTGAAACTCTAATACTTTGGCCACCTGATGTGAAGAACCAAATCATTGGAAAAGACCCTGATGCTGGGAAAAATTGAAGACAGAAGAAGAAGAGGACGACAGAGGATGAGATGGTTGGATGTCATCACTGACTCGATGGACTTGAGTTTGAGCAAGCTCCAGGAGTTGGTGATGGACAGGGAAGCTTGGTGTGCAGTGGTCCATGGGGTTGTAGAGAGTTGGACATGACTGAGCCAATGACCTGAACACAGTCAAAGACCTTATCATAGTCAATGAAGCAAAAGTAGATGTTTTTCTGGAATTCTCTTGCCTTCACCATGATCCAACAAATGTTGGCACTTTGATCTCTGGTCCCTTTACATGCTCTAAGCCCAGCTTGTACATTTGAAAGTTCTTGGTTCACATATTGCTGAAGCCTAGCTGGACAGATTTTAAGAACAATCTTGCTATCATGTGGAATGACTGCAATTGTGCAATAGTTTGAACAATCTTTGGCATTGCCCTTCCTTGAGATTGGAATGAAGACTGACATTTTCCAGTCCTGTGCCACTGCTGAATTTTCCAAATCTGCTGGCATATTGAGTGCAGCACTTTCACAGCATCATATTCTAGGATTTAAAATAGGTCAGTTGGAATTCTATTATCTCTGCTAGCTTTGTTCATAGTAATGCTTCCTAAGGCCCACTTGACCTCACAGCCTAGAATGTCCTGCTCTAGGTCAGTAACTTCACCATTGTGGTTATCCAGGTCATTAAGATCTTTCTCATATCAGTTCAGTTCAGTCACTCATTTGTGTCTGACTCTTTCTGACCCTGTGGACTGCAGCACACCAGGCCTCCCTGTCCATCACCAACCCCCGGAGCTTGCTCAACTCATGTCCATCGAGTCAGTGATGACATCCAACCATCTCATCCTCTGTCATCCCCTTCTTCTCCTGTCTTCAATCTTCCCCAGCATCAGGATTTTTTCAAATGAGTTAATTCTTTGCATCAGATGGCCAAAGTATTGGAGTTTCAGCTTCAGCATCAGTGCTTCCAATGAATATTCAGGACTGATTTCCTTTAGGATTGACTGGTTTGATCTCCTTGCTGTCCAAAGGACTCCCAAGAGTCTTCTCCATAACCACAGTTTAAAAGCATCAATTCTTTAGCACTCAGCTTTCTTTATTGCCCAACTCCCACATCCATACCTGACAACTGGAAAAACCTCTTTGACTAGATGGACTTTTGTTGGCAATGTCTCTGCTTTTTAATATGCTGTCTAGGTTTGTCATAACTTTTCTTCCAAGGAGCAAGTATCTTTTATATCATCACTGAGATCACCATCTGCAGTGATTTTGAAACCCCAAAAATAAAGTCTATCACTGTTTGCATTGTTTCCCTATCTATTTGCCATGAAGTAATGGGACTGGATACCCCACTCCAATATTCTTGCCTGGAAAATCCCATGGATGAAGGAGCCTGGTAGGCTGCAGTCCATGGGGTCCCTAAGAGTCAGACAAGACTAAGCGACTTCACTTTCACTTTTCACTTTCATGCATTGGAGAAGGAAATGGCAACCCACTCCAGTGTTCTTGCTTGGAGAATCCCAGGGACGGGAGAAGCCTGGTGGGCTGCCATCTATGGGGGTGCAGAGTCAGACAAGACTGAAGCGACTTAGCAGCAGCAATGGGACTGAATGCCATGATCTTTGGTTTTTGAATATTGAGTTTTAAGCCAGGTTTTTCACTCTCCTCTTTCACTTTCATCAAGAGGCTCTTTAGTTCCTCTTCACTTTCTGCTATAAGGGTGGTGTCATCTGTGAACCTGAGGTTATTGATATATCTCCTGGTAATCTTGATTCCAGTTTGTGTTTCATCCAGACTGGCATTTCACATGATGTACTCTGCAAATAAGTTAAATAAGCAGGGTCACAGTTTACAGCCTTGACGTACTCTTTTCCCAATCTGGAAACAGTCCATTTTTCCATGTCTAGTTCTAACTGTTGCTTCTTGACCTGCATACAGATTTCTCAGGGGGCAGGTAAGGTGGTCTGGTGTTCCTACCTCTTGAAGAATTTTCCATAGCTTGTCGTGACCTACACAGTCAAAGGCTTTGGCATAATCAACAAAGCAGAAGTAGATTTTTTTCTGGAATTCTCTTGCTTTCTCTATGATCCAACGGATGTTGGCAATTTGATCTCTAGTTCCTCTGCCTTTTCTAAATCCAGCTTAACCATCTAGAAGTTCACAGTTCAAGTACTGTTGAAGCCTGGCTTGGAAAATTTTGAGCATTATTTTGCTTGCCTGTGAGATGAGTGCAACTCTACAGTAGTTTGAACATTCTTTGGCATTGCCCTTCGAATGAAAACTTCTTGCCACCTCTTCTTAATTGCTTCTGCTTTCGTTAGATTCTTACCATTTCAGTCATTCATTGTGCCCATCCTTGTGTGAAAGTTTCTCTTGATATCTCCATTATTCATAAAGAGATCTCTAGTCTTTCCCTTTCTATTCTTTTCCTTTGTTTCTTTGCCTTGTTCATTTAAGAAGGCCTTCTTATCTCTCCTTGCTATTCTCTGGAACTCTGCATTCAGGTAGGTATATGTTTCCCTTTCTCTCTTGCCTTTCACTTCTCTTCTTAGCTATTTTTAAAGACTCCTCAGACAATCAGTTTGCTTTCCTTCTTGCATTTTTTCATTGAGAAGTTTTTTGTCACTCCCTCCTGTACAAGGTTCAGTTCAGTTCAGTTCAGTTCAGTTCAGTCATTCAGTCGTGTTTGACCCTTTATGACACCATGAATCGCAGCACGCCAGGCCTCCCTGTCATCACCAACTCCCAGAGTTCACTCAAACTCATGTCCATCGAGTCGGTGATGCCATCCAGCTATCTCATCCTCTGTCATTCCCTCCTCCTCCTGCCCCAATCCCTCCCAGCATCAAAGTCTTTTCCAATGAGTCAACTCTTCACATGAGGTGGCCAAAGTACTGGAGTTTCAGCTTTAGCATCATTCCTTCCAAAGATCACCAGGACTGATCTCCTTTAGAATGGACTGATTGGAAGGTTACAAACCTCAATCCATAGTTCTTCAGGAACTTGATCTACCAGATCTAATCCCTTGAATCTATTTGTCACCTCCACTATATAATTATAAGGGATTTGATTTATGTCATATCTGAATGGCATTGTGGTTTTCCCTACTTACTTCAATTTAAGCCTGAATTTTGCAAAAAGGAGTTCATGATCTAAGCCACACTCAGGTCTAGTTCTTGTTTTTGCTGAGTGTACAGAGCTTCTGCATCATCGGCTCCAAAGAGCACAGTCAATCTGATTAAGGTATAGACCATCCTATGACATTCAAGTATAGATCTCTTGGGTTGTTGGAAAAAGGGTTTTTGTTGTGACAGAGTGTTCTCTTGACAAAACTCTTTGCAACCTCATGAACTGTAGCCTGCCAAGATCCTCTGTACATTGGATTCTCCAGTCAAGACTACTGGAATGGGCTGCTATTTCCTTCCCCAGGGGATCTTCCTAACCCAGGGATCAAACCCAGGTCTCCTACATTGCAGGCAGATACTTCACTGTCTGAGCCACCAGGGAAGCCCCTCCAAGGCCAAACTTGTCTGTTATTCAAGGTATCTCTTGACTTCCTACTTTTGCATTCCAATCCCCTATGATGAAAAGGACATCATCTTTTTGGTATTAGTTCCAGACAATGTTGTAGGTCTTCATAGAACCATTCAATTTCAGCTTCTTCAGCATCAGTGGATGCAGTTTAACTTGGATTGCTGATATGTTGAATCGTTTGCTTTGGAAATGAACAGGGATCATTCTGTTGTTTTTGAGGCTGCATCCAGTACTCTTCCTGGAAAATCCCATGGACAGAGGAGCCTGGCAGGCTGCAGTCCATGGGGTCGCAAAGAGTTGGACGTGACTGAATGACTTCACCTTCACTTTTCACTTTCATGCATTGGAGAAGGAAATGGCAACCCACTCCAGTGTTCTTGCCTGGAGAATCCTAGGGATGGGGGAGCCTGGTGGGCTGCCATCTATGTGGTCACATAGAGTCGGACACAACTGAAGCGACTTAGCAGCAGTAGCAGCAGCAGCCAAGTACTGCATCTCAGCCTCTTTTGTTAACTCTGAGGGCTACTCTATTTCTTCTACAGGATTCTTGCCCACAGTAGTAGATATAACGGTCATATGAAATAAATTTGCCCATCCCTCTGCATTTTAGTTTACTGATTCCTAAAATGTCAGTGTTCACTCCTGCCTTCTCCTGCATGACCATGTTCAATTTACCTTGATTCATGGACATAACATTCCAGGTTCCTAGGTAGTACGGTTCTTTATAGCATCAGACATTACTTTCACCCTCAGACACATCCACAACTGCTCATCATTTCCTCTTTTGCCTAACCACTTTATTCTTTCTGGAGCTATTCATAATTGCCATCCTCTCTTCTCCATTAGCATATTGGACACCTTATGACCTGGGACTCATCTTCCAGTGTCATATTTTTGTGCCTTTTCATATTGTTCATAGGTTCTCTAGAGAGAATACTGGAGTATGTTGCCATTTCCTCACCCAGTGGACCATGTTTTGTCAGAACTCTTTACTATGACCCATCAGTTTTGGGTGGCCCTGCATGGCATGACTCATATTTAATAGCTTCATTGAGTTACACAAACCCCTTTGCCACAAAAATGCTGCAATTCATGAAGGAAATAGATAGGTAGGCAGGCATTTTAAATAGAGGTGAATAGGAAAGCTGTCTTGATTGTTATTATATTTATTTATGTATCAAGTATGTATCAGTGCTTCTGATACTCACACACACATATATGTATATATAATATGCATTTTTTCAAGTATTAGAATCAGATCAGTGCAATACAGTGTATCTCCTTCTTGGGAATGGAATCAAAGATATGTGGTACAGGTTTGTGTGTGAAAAATAAGGATAAGCTGGTGATTACAATACTCTAAACTGCCAAATATCTTTAAAAGGATGTAGATCTCTATAGACTGTTTGTCCATGTATCAAAATTCTGTTCATAAAGCTGATATTGAGGATAAACTCTAGTTCATCTATTTCACTCTGATCATACTCTGCCATACTCTGCCAAATACCAACTGTCCAACTGTGCTTTTTGACAAAGCACTTAGTTTATTTATCATTATTAAGTGATACACCAGATGCATTCTATTACTATGGTCATATATGTATCATTTCATCCTACTAACTAATTTCTAGAAATATGGGAACCCTCCTTATATATTTTGAAAAATAAGTAATTTTCCATAGTAGGCCCTCAATATGTATTTATCATGTTCAAAAAGTAAAATAGACATTCTAATTTTGCCATCTTAATTGCTCCCAAATGGGCTTCCCTGGTGGGTCAGACAGTAAAGAATTTGCCTGCAATGCTGGAGACCTAGGCTTGATCCCTGGCTGGGGAAGATCCCCTGGAGAAGGGAATGGCAACCTACTCCAGTATTCTTGCTGGAGAATTCCAAGGATAGAGGAACCCTTGGGCTACACAGTCCATGGGATCACAAAGAGTCAGACACAATTGAGCAACTAACACTTTCACTTTCAAGTAGTCTAAATATTTACTCCGTATGTTTTGCTTCCTTTCCCCAAGGTTGTTTAGAATGCTCTCTTGCCTGGCTCGTGGAATAATCAACATGTTTCCATAATATATTAAGATAAATCAAACAGGAAAATAAATTGGCATATTTGAACAAAATGCACACATGTTTAGGAAACCATACCCAGCAGAGAACACCATTTCCTTTTTTTCCCAGTCTATACACTTTCACATCTGTGACTTCCTTGTAGCATAAGAAGTTAGAAGTTGTTGAGATCCAGTATAGTATCAAACATCTCTATTTTCAATTTCTAATACACATGTGTTTACTGTAATTTTTCTATAATTTGTTCTATTTTATCTGAAATGTATTAATGTTAACTGTAACAATTAACGCAGCAAGCACTGACTCTCCATCATTTCTTTAGTAAGAGAAAGCCCTGCATTTCTCTGTGTCTCTCTAACTCTCAGATCACAAACAAGAGTTTTGGTTGTCCTCCAGATGGAGCAGTAAACTTCATGTAACATCAATAATTATCCTCACTCCAAGGAGACATATATAGTGAACTCCTATAAAATGTCAGCTTGATGCTGGTATATTAATACTGTAATATATAAATAAGACTTTATATATCTCTTTTATGATTTGGAGAATATGATTTGACCATAATTTAATTGAATTTTTCTTTGTATAATACAAAATATTTTATTGATTAATAAAAAGCAATTATAGTGATGCTTATTAATGACAATTTGATGACCACAATTGGATCTGAAAGTGTAGAACAAAAAACTGGGAATGCAATTTAACATCATCAAGCATCTATTATTTTCAACTATATGTAAGTGCTAACATCAAGTTTCTATCCTTTAGGAGCTCATCATATTTCATTTAGATTTATTAATGAATCTCTATGCATGTTCTTTCTGAGCCCAGGACATTCTAGACTAGGGCTTCTATTTTCTTACAGTCTGTGGCAAAAGACTAGGTTTGGATTTTCTTTCTTCCTCCCTTCCTTTTTTCCTACCTCTCTCCCTTCTCCTTCTTTCCCCTCTTTTCAACTTACAATTCACTGCAAACTGATACTATTTTAAAATACAAAAAAGAGAAATTATCAGGAAATAAAAAAAATATATCATTTACAACTTCAGTTTCTATTCATTTCAAAAAGGATAAAAAAAGGATAAATTTTTCCATTAAATATAGCAGAAACAGAATACAGGATAAAGCAAATAACTTAAGAATAATACATGTTTTGTATTGAAATATATGTGTGGGTAATTAATATACAGCTGTTGTCCAATGCAGTGATAGAAATATTCTATATCTGTGCT
Organism: Oryx dammah; assembly: GCF_014754425.2. Taxonomy (NCBI): domain Eukaryota; kingdom Metazoa; phylum Chordata; class Mammalia; order Artiodactyla; family Bovidae; genus Oryx; species Oryx dammah. The sequence continues at coordinate 61,622,507 of NW_024070203.1, forward strand.
GATCAGTACAGCAGCTGCTAGCCACATGTAACTATTGAACACTTAAAATATGACCAGCATGACTAAGAAACTGAATTTTTAAAAATAAATTAATGTAGTCAGTGTGGCTAGATGCTAATAGAATAGAAAATCACTATTAAACATGTAGTTTTGCCATTTCTCAGTTCTGACCAAATATTTCTGAGCAAAATAACTATTTTGCCTTTTGAACACATGTACTTTCAAAAAGCATGAAATATATTTTTAATTAGAAATTACTTTATTGCTGAAAAATTCTCACCAACATCTAAGCTTTTAGCCAGCTGCAATCATTTTGCAATCAGTTCAGTTCAGTTGCTCAGTTGTGTCCTACTGTTTGTGACCCCATGGATTGCAGCACGCCAGGCTTCTCCTGTCCATCACCAACTCCTGTAGCTTGCTCAAACTCACATCCATTGAGTTGGTGATGCCATCCAACCATCTCATCCTCTGCTGTCCCCTTCTCCTCCTGCCTTCAGTCTTTCCCAGCATTAGGGTCTTTTCCATTGAGTCAGTTCTTCACATCAGGTGGCCAAAATATTGGAGCTTCAGCTTCAGCACTTCCAATGAATATTCAGGACTGATTTCCTTTAGCATTGACTGGTTTGATTTCCTTGCAGTCTATTTTGCAATAGTGACATTAAAGACCACTGATACCATGTCAAATATTACCATAATGAAAAAATATTAAATATTGCAAGAATCCCCAAAAATGTGACACAGAGACACAAAATGAGCTAATGCTCGTGGAAAATGGTGCCAACAGGCTTGTCTGATGCATGGTTGCCTCAAACAGTTCCATTTGTGAAAAAATGCAGGATCTGTGAAGCACGATGAAGGAAAGCACAGTAAAACAAAATGTGCCTGTAATTAAAGTCCTTTACATGTTTTCTTGGGTTTGTATCTTGTGTGCATATTTAAAACAAAGTTCTTACTCAATGCTTTTTATCAAACAGATCCCATTAGACCATGTTTGTTTTTCTCAAATGTGTTTTTCCCCTCTGAGAAGATCTCTTCACAAGCCTGGGCACCAAATAGCACTTCTTGATGAGACACTAAAAATATGTTATGAGAGAATTTTCAAACACATATTGTGACTTGACCTCTCTTGGCACTCATGATGTCTCTCATTGTGGGCAGCAAAACATTGCTGTCTTACACATGGCTGCATAATTCCTTCACATTGATAAAACTATCAGGAAATATCATTGCCCAATTTTGTTGATCACTGAGCATGTTTTGTTAATTGCAACTTTATGCATTTTCTACTGGGTTTTCTGTAAACAGGTTTTACTGTCCTTTGCCACACCTGGACTTGTCTCTAGACTCTACTGCAGTGAGCATGCATGGGAATCACCTGGCCTGGGGAACTTGTGGGAACACGGGCTGTGGGATCCACCCGCATAGTTTCTGATTAATAGGTTTGGAGCAGGGCTTACCATTTACATTGCCTAACAGGTTCCCAGGTGACGCTGATACCATTGATCTGGGACCTCTCTCTGAGACTTGGGGCTCTCCCAGCATGCCTCCTGCCTCATACTGCTTGCCAATTTTCACAGCTAGAGTCACTTAACTCACAAGTTGATTTTGCTCCATGTAGGGAGGAGGAATACAGGTCTTTCACTGGTTCAATAGGAGATAACTTTATAACACATTTGATACAGGTAGCAGAGCTGAGTCTTTGCTGAATTTTCCAGCTCCTGGACTTTCCCCTTCCTGGATTCCTCACTGAACATGCTATATCCTCTGGGACTAGGACACCAGGATTTACCTTGCTCAGTTCATGCTGGAAGCTGAAGATGAGCAGGTAAGTTCACTTCCCACCTCTGCACATCTACCTGGTTGCCTTTGGAGACTTGTGACCCTACAGTCCACACTTTTTGATTTGTCTGCATTGATTTCTATTGTTTATTGTTAAGACTTTGAAATTTGCCTTTTCTGTGCTATTGAGTCGAGTGTCCAGGGTCTGGCATTCCCTGGCCTGACTTCACATACCTCGGGCTACCTTCTCTGCTTTTCAAATATGGAGCATTTATTCAGTTGAACAACTGTTGTTACTATTTCTATGATTACTGCCCATTCTTTCCCTCTCTAGATTTCAATATATGTTTCCAGACCCATCCACCCTAGGCTCCATCTCCAACGTGCTCTAAGACTCAGTGCTGGGTCTTTTTCCTCTATGAATAATTACTTTTTTGGGTAAGATTATGCAACTTGTCTGGAAGGTTCTAATGCCAGCTATATGCATAACTTAGGTCTAAGTAAGTTAACGATATTTTTTTCCTTTTTAAGCCTGTGACGAGGATGGGATTGGTATGCAGAGTATAATCCGAGGATCAGTAGTTTCAGCATATTAGGGAAGCTGGTTAGAAATGCAAAGCCTCAGGCCTCATGTCAGTTGTTAGAATCCACATTGTTTTTTTTTTTTTTAAAGCCCCAGGTGGTTTTCATGCACGGTGTAAAGAACTGATATATGGTATAATGCCTATCTTATGAACTGTTCACACCTGAGTTTAATCGTGACTCTCAGCCTTACCAATAACTACTTTTTCCAACTTTATCACACTAATGTAGTGTTACAAACCTGTGTTGGGTGAGTTTCCCACTGACCATATGAACTGTGACCAACAACCTGTGATTCTGCAGGATCCCAGAGTGTCTATGTGTACTTGTCACATTTGTGGTTTATTGGGATATCTCTTGCACAGGCCTTTTCAACTACATCAGCATACCAAAGGGATATTTCTTCATGCTTTTGGCCATGTTCTGATGTGAGCTTGGATGACAGCCTGAGGGTCCAATGTGGATAAGTACCACTCTCTCCAAGAGATTCTCCAAGACCGGCAGGTGGGTTTATCCCAGGCTCATATGAAGTCACTGCTTTTGCCCAGGGTTCCAGTGCATGTGAGACCCTATTGCACCCTCCAAAAGCAGAGTCTCTGTCCCCCCCAGTCCTGGGGAGCTTCTGAATCAAGCCCCACTGGCCTTCAAAGCCAAATACTCTGGCCCTTTCCCTGCTGAGAAGCATGATGTGGGGCTCAGAGGAGGATTTCTGTAATATAATGTTCTCTATTTTGTGGGTTGCCCATTCGGATGGTATGGGGCTTGATTATGTCATGACTGTGATCCTCCTACCATGTTGCGGTTTCCTCTTTGTGTCTTTGAACATAGAAAATGTCATTTGGTAAGCCCCAATAAATTAAAATAAATTTTATTTTATTTTGGCTGTGATGGGTTTTTTGTCACTATGTGCAGGGGCTGCTCTCTCATGGTGGCAGTGCTCAGGCTTCTCATTGCAGAGGTTTCTTTTGTTGCAGAGCACAGGCTCTAGGCATGCAGACTTCAGCAGTTACGGCATGTGTGGACTCAGTCGTTTCAACTCACGGGCTCTAGGGTGTGGACTCAGTAGTTGTGGCACATGGGCTTAGCTGCCTCCTGGCATGTGGTATCTTTCTTGACCAGGAATCAACCCAGTGTCCCCTGCATTGCAGGGCAGATTCTTCACCACTGGACCACCAGGGAAGCCTAGTTCCAGTCTTTTTTAATGGATGGTTGTCAGTAGTAAGTTGTGATTTTGGTGTGTTCATGAGAGGAGGTGATCTCAAGGTCCTTTGACTCTGCCATCTCTTCCCTCTGGGACCCACATTTTCTTTTTTCCTTAGGTTTCTTGTAGTGCTTCTGGGAAAGTCTGAAGTAGACTGGATGACCTTGGCTTCCAGGTTCTGACAGTGCAGTTCCAGGGATTCCTGGCAGCTTGTATTCCAGTGGTCTTGGTCGTCCAGTGCTCATGGACACTGGAATCGGTGGCAGAGACAGGTCACTCCAGATTCTCTGTAGTTTTCAGGGTCAGTAGAAAATGGATGACCTAAGGTATTTAGATTCCAGGGTTCTGTTTTTCTTTCAGCTCTCCCAAGAATTATAAATTGAAGTCTGAGAAAGCAAACTCAACATCCAAAGAAAGAGATACATAATAACAGGTCCCAAACAAAGGAACTTATGTCCTCATAGTTTTGGGGGGTGGGTGGGTGGCATGTGGCAAAAGGCATGTGGTAGTGTTATGCTTCCCAAACCTGGAAACTCTTTGAACTCAGTCCTTCTGTGTTTCTAGAGAAGCTTCATTGCACAGTCATGTTTGATTAAATCATTGGCCATTGGCTTCAGATTCCAGAACATACTGATATTCAAAATTTTAATATGCCAAGTGAAATTATTTATATTTAAAATTTATTTAATCACACTTGGATTAATATTAGTGGTATTTGTGGGAAATTGTTTATATCTAAACTCCTTTATTTTTAAAAACACTTATGTAAAGAAAGCTCTTACTAAGATGTCTTGAAAGAAGAGATTTAAAAGAAATTGCAACAGGCTCGAGATACTCACTTTTAACTTTTATCTATAATGGGCCAGGTGATATTATATTCTCAAATTTATTTTCAGTTGTTCAGCAATAGTCTCATCCAATAGTTTATTCCTATAAAATAGAGTTTCTTTATCTTAGCACTACTGACATATTTGACCAGTAATTCTTTCCTGTGGGAGTTGTTCTGCTTGTTGTAGAATATTTAGCATATTCCTAGCCTCTACCCAGTAGCATACTCCCAAATTATGAGAACCAAAACTGTCTCCAGACATCCCTAAATGCAGTCTGTGGGTAAAATCACCCCTAGTTGGAACCGATATACATTTAAATTAATATATTTAAATATATATTCAAATGAACATATTTAATTATATATTTAAATTTAATCACATTTTATTTTAAAAATTAGATTCCTAAATTCTTCATTTTTGAACATTCTTTTGAAAATAGGTGCCAAATATTCTATAAAATATATGTGATCAAGACCTTTTTTTACAAATATGCACTATCAAATCACTTTATTAATAAATAACTGTCAAATTATTAAATGCCATGCAAATTTACAGAAACTGTGTTCTTCCAATCTTCTTTTATTAGTAGTACCTTTAAATTATCAAATTTCCACAAACTCAGGTTATAGTTGGCAAATTAACTTTAAGCATCATCCTTTATATGTGTTCCTATTATAGAGGACCGGTACATAGGTTTTACCACATTTGACTCACCACAGGAAATTGACAACACCCCAGTTGGTCTTTAGGCTGTTTAATAAGATTAATCCACTTTTCATTTTTTAGAATCCCTCGTATCCAATGACAACTTTCTCTTTTCAATACCAATCACCCACACATCTCAAGCAATGGTACCAATCTTAAATCATAAATTTAAGGGTTAAATATTTTCATCACAAATACCCTAAATTAAAGGTTACCCATGACGGATTCATGTTGATGTGTGGCAAAACCAATACAATATTGTAAAGTAATTAGCCTCCAATTAAAATAAATAAATTTAAATTAAAAAATGTTTACTTGGATAAATTGCCTTATTCATCAATACTTTAACTTTATCAAGACCTCTGATTATTTGTTTCTTTCAATCTTCCTTGCCTAGTTTAGATTTAAAAATCTATTACTGTAAACAATGCTTTGCAAAATGTCTCAGCTCCCTTTCTTATATTTTCAGTTCAGTTTAGTCACTCAGTCGTGTCTGACTCTTTGCGACCCCATGAATGGCAGTAGGCCAGGCCTCCCTGTACATCACCAACTCCTGGAGTTTACCCAAATCCATGTCCACTGAGTCAGTGATGCCATCCAACAATCTCATCCTCTGTCGTCCCCTTCTCTTTCTGCCCTCAATCTTTCCCAACATCAGGGTCTTTTCAAAAGAGTCAGCTCTTCACATCAGGTGGCCAAAGTATTGGAGTTTCTTATATTTTACATCTATATATTTATCTGAAAAATTCAAACCTGGGTAAACTTAACCAAGACTTCATAGTTTATTGAGAAAATAGAACCCACTAAAAATAAATCCTTAATTTTCCCAGTTCTACAGATATAAAGTAATCTGTTCCATTATCTTTTTTACTGTCTCATTACAAATCTCCTTCCTCTTATTTAAGGCCATTCCTTTCATGTGTGCTCTCAATTCCCATCCTGCTTACTTTTTCAAGTCTTAGCTCCTCTACATTATTATTGTGCTGCCTTTCCACCTCTGCTGAACCATTTTAATTAAGTCTTAGATGTGAAAATGTGTATCTTTAAAAAAATATTTTTCATGATCCTTGATTCTTTCTGCAGCTATCACCTTAAATCTCTGCATCCCTTCACAAAGGAAAGATTCTTGACAAAGTTGTCTAAAACTTATTTAATTTCTTGCCATCCATTCTTTCTTAAGTACTCTCACGTGCATTTTGTCATCCAAAATGAGTGTATTTATTTTAACGTAAGTGATGATTTTTGTTGCTGAATTTGATGGTGAATGTTTATCTTTTGTGTTAAAAGCTATGTCTACAGCAATGAAAAATTACACATAATTTCCTTTATGATACACTATTTCATTTTCGTATTCATGATACCATTTGTCTTCCTTTTCTATATATCCTTGTTAGTTGCATTATCTATCTTAAAAATATTAAATTTTTGACTACATAAATCCTTAATCTAATATACTCTATACTATGCTTTCCATTTTATTGTGTCACAATTCATAATTTTATTAATAACTTTTCATTGTCATTCTACCTTATAAATCATAATTTTCACAAAGAGGGAAGACACTTTTCCACTATTAAATATCTCATGTAGTGTACAATGCTTGTATGCTCATTGAATTTACTTAATCTGTAATTATGAATAATCAGAATATATGTGTTACAGTTTTAAGCCATAATAGAATATTAGTGTTATCTAGAGAAATTAAAGGGCAAGAAATAATAAAAATTGTAAAAGATTTTGATGTCCTTACATCTTAATTAATATCAACTAGAAGAAATCTTAGATAAAAGTGTTAACTGTCTCTACTAAAGTCTAAACAACAAACTGAGTTAACAAATAGGATTCAACCTCTCAGATTTTAAAGTATGGATATCTAGTATTCTCAATATCATTTGTTGAACAGAGTATCATTTCCCCATTTAATGTTCTTATAGCCCATGTCAAAGATAAGCTGCTCATATATGTGTGGGTTTATTTCTGGCTCTATACTGTTTATTTCAACTATATCTGTGTTTATGCCAGTAACACACTGTTTACATTACTATAGCTTTGCAGCACATTTTGAGGCTACAGTCAGGGGCATAGTAGAAACTGAGCATAAGATGAGCCTAGCAGTGAGTTCTGACCACTTCATAGCCAAAAAGCCCTTTTAAGAATCTAATAGTGCCTCCTCAAGAGCAAAGGAAAGAATTATCTTCAGCAAGTTTTAACTGATGCTAGTCATCCCATAACCATATAAAAAAGATAAGGAAAAACTAGAATAGATTATCTCTTGTACCAAACAGATATGTTGGGGGAGTGTATAATTTCCTCTGTTCTGTCTCACTGCAGCAAAAAATTGAAACAGCAGGTCATTGTTACAGCTTGCTTACAGCTGAGTTTTATTTGCAAAGCAAAGGAAAATACATCCTCGAGGCATGAGGGCAGGCTGACTGAAAAGAAGAGAGGGGCTCAATTTTGGCTCCTCTTTTCATGTGTTTTTTCTCCTCCCCCTGAGCCTGCCCTATGTAAATTGGGCTAGCCAGGAGGGCTGTTTGTTTTACCTGAGGTTTTCACTCTGGTCCTTGGACCTTCCTTTGTTCCATTTTTGGGGACTTCTCCCTTCACTGTCCGTCAGCCACCACCATTTTAGACTCTTTTTTCCTATTCTAACTAGTTAACATTTCCCCCTCAAGAGATGGGAGGCTCAATTCTTTGGAAGTAGGGGAGTCGAGGTCTCTCTGGCTACTTTCTACTGAGCTGGAATGGCAAGGGGCGTTGGGCTTCCCCCTCCTGCTAGTCTCAAGCCTCAGAGTCCTTATAGTAGTGTCCATCTAAGGTGAGTGATCAGGTGTAGTTTTACATACCCTTGTTGAACTGGAGCTGGTTGTTGCAGCTTGTTGACCTGGGCAGACAAAATGGATTAGACAATTGATAATACACGGAACAATCGGATTAGTAGGGGCATTAGCCAACTTCAAATTCCCCCTCACCAGGAGAAGGATCCCCCAAAGTGAGATTGCAGCCACCCTGAGAACTCTACAGCTCATTTTTTGAAATCCTGTAGGATTTGAATGTTTTTCTGGAGGACTGTGAGACTTTCTTCAACTTGGTTGGAGCTATTTACCTGGAAACAACACGTCTTATTCAAGATGGCTCAAGTCCCTCTGTGTTCAGGGATCAGGAGATCTATATCCTGTCTGTTTTGTAGTACAACCTGAGTCAAGCTGCTTTGGTTCTTTAGAGATAACCTGAGAAATCTTATCCCAGAAACTTAATTTTGGGGTGTTCATTAGAATGGCACTCATTTGTAGGCTTGAATAGATATCTGAGACCTCCCAGGGCTCATAGATGTATTGAATGTCCTCTTCTGTTTTCCATGGCTTGACTTGTGAGTAGTGAATCCAGGAGTTATGTCCTGGTTCCTTGAATGCTGAGGGGGTAGAAAGTATTACAGGGTAGGTGCCCTCTCATGTGGGCTGGAGTTGAGCCTTTGGGGAACATCTTTCCAGACTTTAATTAAGACTTGAGTCCCTGGAGCATATAGTAGTGGCCCTTTAGAATTTTGGGGGTCTTGGTTGACACCCCACAAGTGTATATCTTGTTGGAATTGTCCAATGGCCATGGTATAAGACTGGAAGGTCTGAGCCTCTGGATCTAGGAAGAGGTCATTGACATAAACAAAAGGTTTCCATGTAGCATCTCATAAGAACTAAGACCAACCTGTTCCTTAGGGGCAATATGGGTGTGGAGGAGACCTATTGGTAAAGCCTCCTTCCATCCCAGGAAGTCTCCTGGGTTATGTTTTTTATTGCTGATTTTAGTAATTACTTGGCTCTTTCTACCTTTCCTGAAGACTGAGGCGTCCAGGCACAATGGAGATAATGTCATGCTCAATTCTTTAGAGATCCCTTGGGTGACCTTAGAAGTAAATGATGTCCCTTTGTCACTTTGTAATGACCTAGACAGACCAAATCTTGGAATTATTTCATGGAGCAGTTTTTTTTGTTTGTTTGTTTGTTTTTTATATACCATCTCTTCAACCTTTTCAGTCCAGGAGGGAAAGCCTTCAATCTATCCTGTGAATGTATCTATCATGAATAGTAGGTATTTATACCCTTGAGAAACTGACGTCTGGGTGAAGTCCATCTGCCAGTCCTCTCCTGGGTAGGTCCCATGCCACTGTACAGGCTGGGCCAATTGGGGTCTTTGAGCTCCTTGTAGGTTGTTTAATTGGTAAGTGGGACAAGAGGAGACCACTTGCCTTATAGTCATTTGAAGGCCTGTTCCTCTGAAGGGCCTTTCTATTAATCTTTGGAGGGCCTTCTCCTCTAAATGAGTGGTGGAATATAAGGAGTTAACCAAATTCCATTGGAAGTTCCCAGGCAGAAAAAGCAGTCCCTCCTTTTGGAACCACCGCATGTGATCTTCCTGAAAGCCCTCACTCTTAGCTTTAAGAGTCTCACACTAGGTATATGAAGGAGTTTCTGACAAATTAGTCTGTGGAACTAAGGTGGCAACCCCTATTAGGTCATTGTTCTGTAATGCTGCACTCTTAGCTGCCTGATCGGCTGCTTGTTCCCTCGTGAGACTTCTGTACCCCCTTTTGGTGTCCTTTATAATAGGAGACTGAAACCTCAGTGGGCAGATGGACTGCCTCCAAGAGCCTAGGAATTTGATCAACTTTTTTGACTGGGGACCCTTGGGTGGTCAAATGGCCTCTTTCTTTCCAAACAGCAGCATGTGCATGTAGCACCAGAAAGGCATACTTGGAGTCAGTATAAATGACTCCTCTTTTTCCTTTTCCTAGCTCTAAAGCTCAAGTCAGGGCTATGAGCTCAGCTAATTGGGCTGAAATACCTAGTGGCATCTATTGTCTCAAATTTGGAGACTACTGCATATCCAGCTCTTCTTTTTCATCCAAGACAAAGCTGCTTCCATCAGTGTACTAGATTTCCTCAGGATTGGTCAGAGGATCTTCTGACAATCCCTCTCAGGGTTTTGTCCAGTGGTCCAAGGTTTCTAGGCAAGAGTGAAAGGGGAGAGAGCCCTTGGGGGTAGGCAGGAGGGTAACTGGGTTAAGAACCTGAGAAGTAGATATAGTCAGGCCTGGATTTTCCATCAGTACTACTTGATATCTGAGGATCCTTTGATCAGACATCTATAAATGACCTCTCCCATTCAGGAGTTATTTCACTTGGTAACTGGTAAAAATAGTTAGTTTGCCCCCAAAAGAGAGTTTTAAAGCATCTTCTACCAGGACTGCAATAGCTGCAAAATTTCAAAGGCAGGGAAAGTTCTATTCCCAATAAGAGCATAGGACACTCAGGGACTACCAGAAACTGATGGGAAAATATTTGTCCATCCCAGCAACAAAGAAGTGCTCAGGTGAATCTTTGTGTTTGTTTTTCCTGTAGCGCTCAAAATAGAGGTTTGGGAGGAGATGGCTCTGGAGTAGGAGATCAGGACAGAGTAGGTAGCCGCTGTGTCAATCCAGAAATTCTCGCACTTACCTGCCACATCCAGCTGCACCCTTGGCTCCAGCCCTGTGGTGGTTATCTGTGACAGGCGGGCTGGCTGGAGTGGGCCGCTTCAGTCCTGTTGAACCATCATGAGGGAAGGCTTGGTACTTGACCTTGAGGCTCTTGGGTCCTGAGGGAAGAGTGCTGCCCAATGTCCCAATTGATGGCATTTGTAGCAAGCAGTTTTAGGAGACTTGTCATGGTTTGGAGATTCTTTGGCCCAATGTCCTGCTTGTCTATAGATTAGGCATTTTTCTTGTGCCTTGTCCTTTAAGGACTCAGGGTTTGCCATAGGGCTTCTCTGGAGGGTGGCCAGCATCAGGATATGCCTTGTCTCTTTCCTTTTCTTCCTTTCCTGGGCCTTTTCCTCCCTCTCCTGTTCTCTGTTATAAAAGGTATTGGTGGTTGTCTGGACCACATCATCTAAACAGGCAGCAAGGTCTTGCTGCTGTAGCTGTTGTAAATTATCCTGATGTCTGATGCACATTGGGACAGGAATTTGTCTTTTAAAGTCACCTGTCCCTCATAAGAGTCTAAGTCCTTGGTAAACTTTTGGAGGGCCTCTTTTAGCCTTTCCAGAAAGGCAATGAGGTTCTCTTTGGGCTCCTGAGTTATTGCTGAGACCGGGCACAGTCCTCGCAAGTAATAGGCTTCCTCTTACTTCCATCGGTGGACTTCCTTAGGGGTGAGTCTTTCTGAAGCTTATCCTACGCAGTACTATTGCAACCTGAGAGCCAGGCATCCCCAGGTCAGGGTGCAGATCCCCAGGCAGGCTGAAGTGTGACCACCTCCTGGAGATTGAATCCCTGGGCAGGTCAAGACATGTTGGCCTCCCAAGATTGGGTCCCTGGGCAGGTTGAGGCATGGCAATTTGTGATCCCTGGACTGACTGGTGGATCCCTAAGCAGGTTGAGGCATGACGACATCCCGAGGACCAGATCCCTACTCAGGTGGAGGCAGGTCGACCTCCTGGGACCCCAGGCTGGAGTTTGGCATGCCCAAGGTCTCTAGTATGACTAGTGCTGGGTAGGATTAAGGGATTGTAATCATAACTCATTATCAGTTTGTCCACTGTGGATGGGAATAGATACCATGATGTAAAGCATTCCAAGCCTGTGCCCTGAGACTGGGAACCTGGTGAAATAGCCATAAGCCTTAACCTTTTATTGCTCTGAGGGAATGTTAAGTCACTGATTTCTTCCCCTAGTCCTCCATAAGAGCAGCTTAGGGTGTTTCCAGTGGTAAACATTTCATTGTCATAGACCCACTTTAGGTAATAACAGAAGTAATGACAAAGGAGTGGGTTATCTGGCCCTGTTAGGGGCATTAAGAGTATTTTAATAAGCTGGGTGGAGTGATGTTGCCTACAAGGGGGCAGGATCCTGGCTGTAGAAGTTAGTAAGTGGCTTAAGAACAAATTGATAAGAGACAACAGACCAGATGTTCCATAAAAGTGGAATGGAGATTTGATCCAGGCATATATTTATAACTTTGCTTCCCTTGTGGCTCAGCTGGTAAAGAAACTGCCTGAAATGCAAGAGACCTGGGTTGGGAAGATCCCCTGGAGAAGGGAAATTTTACCCACTCCACTATTCTGGCCTGGAGAAATCTATTGACTATATGGTCCATGGGGTTGCAGAGTTGGACATGACCGAGCAACTTTCACTTTTCACTTATGTTTGTAACTTTAGAAGAGTGGTAAGAATTTGGGCCCAAACAGCCTGCAGGGCTAACTCCCAAAGTGGCAAACATTATCCCTTGAAGCCCAATTGCCCTTGAAAGGATGTCACCAACAGATGACTTCTAGCAGGCATTGTATGCCTGTCACCCACCTTAGCAGGTTCAGTGAGAGATGCTGTTGTTGTACATGTTGTAGGAAATATGGAAGATGAAAACCTGAATAGCTAGAGGGATTGGATACTATACAGTATTTCCCTCACAAGGGCCAGTTATTTTCTGGTGTCCCTGTAGAAGATTGTAAAGGCAACATTATGGGCCCAGACAGGGCTCAGGAGAAGATCATGAAACATAAGGGAAGTGGGCAGGGTACAACTTTTGAAAGAATGACATAGCCCAAGGGCATAACATAAACCAATGAAAATCAAATGGGTCCAAGATGACAGACAAATAAAATTCAACCCAAAAGAAGAGAGGGGCTCAATTTGGCTCACTTTTTATATGTTTTACTCCTCCCCCTGAGCCTGCCCTATGTAAACTGGGCTAGCCAGGAGGACTGTTTGTTTCACCTGAGGTTTTCACTCTGGTCCTTGGACCTTCCTTTGTTCCATTTTTTGGGGCTTCACTCTTCTTCATTCTTCAGCCACCACCATTTTGGACTCCTTTTTCCTGTTCCAGCTACCTAACAAATCTGTTACATATAGACATGTTCTTGTATCTTTCCCTGTATGCAATTATTTCTAATCATAGAACACACTATTTCATTTGGTATATTTGTAATTTTTGTAGGAGAATGGCTCTTCTATGTCACTATATTGATGTTTCATGTCTCCACATAGACCATCTAGACAATGTTTAATCAAAGCTGACATGAGCCTTAGCAGAATACCCATAATTCTTCCAGAACACGAGAACAGAAGATTTTGAGGAGCTGCTGCAAGGCCATTTCTTACTCACTTCCTCCATTCCCAGACAGCTGTCATGACAGTTTCTTATCACCTCTAGAGTTCTGATGAGGTATGAGACTTTCTTCCTGACCCACCTTACAGTATAGCTGCAGGCTATAAAACTGCTTACCAATAGCAAAGAATTAATTCCTCAACAATACAGGCACCACTGTGTGTGTATTTCACTGCCATGTTACCTGACCCCTTCTGTTTTTGTGTTATCCTGTAGGACAAGGGATATAGCAGGGAGTTATCCCTGATTGCATCTTGCTTTTCCTGCCAATGCAAGTAGCAAACTGGACCCTACAAAGAATCAGTGTGTCTTAACTGGTCAAATCTGCCAGTCTTATAGAAAAAACTTTGTTGTTGCTTACTAATTAGTCAAATTAGTGTTGCTATTATTATTATTCCAGAGAAGGCAATGGCACCCCACTCCAGTACTCTTGCCTGGAAAATCCCATGGATGGAGGATGTAGGCTGCAGTCCATGGGATCGTGAAGAGTCAGACATGACTGAGCAACTTCACGTTCACTTTTCACTTTCATGCATTGGAGAAGGAAATGGCAACCCATATTTATTAAAAGTGTTAATGACCTATATATTAAAATATTTTGTAAAATATTACAATTTTCTAATGAGTGACATTATTTGTTCTTTTTTATAATGAAAAAAAAAAAAAGCATGTCTAGTCTCATATCTGTCCAAACATCTAAGCTAAGGTTCAAAAATTTTAAATACCAGGTTAGTTAAAATTGTATGAGATTTAATACTGTCAGAACTAAATGTTAACCACAGCTAAACGATAACATGGACTCTTATTACAGATTGGTAAACCTATCTTCTTACCTTCATTATTTGTAATTGATTCAAACTGACTCTCTACAAGTTTGCTTTTATTTTCAAGTCTCCTGAAGAGAAAGCATGTAACTGAAAAGATGCACAAACACGGTCTTTCTGATATTCTATCAACATAAAAACGTGATTGTTTGCAATATAAATTTGTACGCTGGCACTGTCACTAATGTAGTACTTAAAAACCTGCGATTAAACAGTCACACAATAGACAGCATTAGGTCTGTCTCATCATGGCCTGAATCACACAGATGATAATTACAGATACCAATAGTTCTTTGAAATTCAACCTTCTCATGCTTTTATTTGTAAAATCTGAGAAGCCATCAGCTTACAATATCTTCTTCAAAGCAGAAGTAAGGACTTTTGTTGTTGGTCTCTTGATGTTCATTATGCTGATAACTAGGAGCGGCTACTACACCAGTCAGGTGTGAAGAGTGAACACGTGCTATGCATTTCAGAAACAGTTGCTGGGTACGGAAGTATTTCAAGTCTGAGGGAGCAGAAATAAAGACGGAATATTAGAAATTTCAGTAAGTCATTTCAGTTTTAAGACTATATGAAAAGCAACAGTGTCATGATTTCATAACATATAACTGCACTTATTATATACTGGAGACTGCTGCTACTGTTTAATCCATGCTCAAAATGCTAATGTTTGGGGGACCTACATCCCTCATCAGGCACCATTTGCTATCTTATAAAGAATCACCAAAGGTCTCTGGAGACTTAGCAACCTGTTTTTGCCAGAGAGTCTTAAGAAGTAAAGAGATGAAAAACATAGCTTGGATCTCATCTCCTGACTACTAAACCCTTCTTGCTGCCATCCATTAATCATCTTAACTGGAAGCCAGTTGGCAACTGTGCCTTAGAATGATAGATTTTAATGGTCCTAGCTCTTGCAATACAGAGCATTACATAGAAGGGAAGAAATGGGCTAGAGAAACAATAGGTACAAAAATTGGCACACCCGACAGTTTTTGAGATGGTGTGGCCATTAGGCATAGTGAAAATACTTAACATGGGGTCCCGTTACTCCCTCAGGATGGAAAAGCATTCCAATCTTAAGTTTTTCTGTCCATTTCACATCCTGTTCACAGTGATTGCCTCAGAGATGAGCAAACAAACTGAGAAAGTTATAATGACTCTCAGAACTTTTTGAAGAAGTATTGCAAAATATGTCTTATCTTTCTATTTGAACCTAGAAGTCTGTGGGATAAGAGTTTCCATAGTTAAGTTTTTCCAAGGCATTCCTGATGAAAATGTCAAGATGGAAAGCCCAGCCAAGAGTTTGAGAAAAATCAGTTTCACTTTGGAAAAATAACATTTGAATCTAGATTGTCCAGATATGTGAAAAATAAAACTATTTATCAATCTTTTTCTTAAGCTACATATATATTTTGCAATTTTAACCAAAAGATTTTTAGTTATAACAGTTGAGGCAGATGCCTTGAGAGACTGTATCACTTGAGGATAATGAACAAAAATGATGAATTTTGATAGGCTTCATGGGCAGGAAAAGATAGGAGCACATTTACACATATGTTAAGGACATTTTCCCTGGTTCACTCAGTGGGATTAGAGTCAAATGCCTTCTTAGAGATGATTCATTCTTTATTGTGTTTTTTCTGGTGACCTCTATCATGTCTCTCCTCCCTTCCTCTACAACCAGGGGCAGCTACATAGTTGGTAGAGCCCAATGCTCTACATGAAGCATTGAAAATGCTAAAGCCCCTTGTTTTAAAAAGCAAGATAAAAGTGCCATTAATCTTACTAAAATATTTTTTTTTCCTCACTTACATGGTCTGCCTTGACTTTTAATGGTGCTTTTATTTAATATAGTTCTATGCACTTTATTTCATTTTTATGTTGTGTAATGTCTGTTTTAAAGGCAAGTATAAGAGCATTTAACACACATGCGGAATCACCCAAGTTATACAATTTGTTTTTCTTAGTGTATACCTGATTATGTATCCTATGCCTACCAGTAGAGTAGTAGTAGTAGTGTTAGTCACTCAGTCGTGTCCAACTCTCTGCGACCCCATGGACTGTGGCCTGGTAGAAATGTCGATGGAAACAAACTGTTTTAACTACCTGATCTGCACACTATACCAATGCTCTTCTTGTGGCTTGCCGATGATGAGTAAGGAATGACTGAAAGGAAAATGGACTACGGGCTGATCTACCTTTTCTTTTCCTTCTCTATCATCGTTTGCAGCATAACTGATTGGCTAAGAGGAATAAGAAAGAATCTGCGAGAATTTCTTGGTCTTTTGTGTTTCTTAAAATGTCAGTGCCTTCTTTCTGCTTCCAAGAAATTTCTGGTTCAATGGGAAGCATGGTGTCTCAAGGAGGTCTGAGATAACACACTGCCCACTTCATGGATTGCTGTGGGATTGTCCTAGCTATTCTTAGATATTTTGGTCACCCAGTGTGTTCAGTGCTGGTTGTAGAATCTATTCTCATTCAATCTGTCAACCTCATTGTGCGCCTCTTATCCTGAAGCTTGGAAATACGTTGGCTTTCCCCCCGCCCGCCCTGCCCGCCCCGCTTTGACTCCATAAAACTTCCAGTAGTTTTTAGAGCTTCTAATCCCCAAAATGACTACCCTCTTGGCCGGACAGGGAAAAGGTGGCCCTTTTCTCATAAATTCTCCCCAATATTTACTCATTCATTCACAGATTATTATTGCACACCTACTATTTTCCAGGGACTATTTTAGTAGCTATTTGAACCCTATCTCTACCCTTGTAGAAATTAAATTCTAGTAAATGGAGGTAAACAATGAGCAAAACCCATGATTAACTGCATAGTATATTGGGGCATAAGAAGTTCTACTTTTAAAGGAGGAAGAGAGAGTAAGGAAAGAAGGAAGAAGAAAGAAAAAAAAGAAAAATATAGGAAAAGAAAAAGGGATTTGAGATGCCAGAGATGAGTAGGTGATGAAGATTTTACAATTTTAAATGGGGAAATTAGGACAGGCCTCATTTAGAATGTTAAGAGTTGAACCAAGACCAAAGGAGTTAAGAATTTAGCAGAATGTGTCCTAAGAGGAGATGGTGCAAAAGACCTAAGGCAGATGAATTTCTGAACTGTTTGAGAACCAGCAATAAAACCGACCTAACTAGATGAGAGTGAGTGAAGAGGGACTATCTGAGAGTTAATAAGCAGTGGAGCAGGTCATATAGGGTTTTGTAGCCATTGTGAAGATTTCAGCTTTTATGCTAAATAAAATAGGATTTTTGAGATTTGAGCAAAATAATAATAGATCTGATTTTCTTTTGGAAAGTTTACTTTCTGTATTGAAGATGTTCTATGTTGTATAAACAGAAGCTTGGAGAAAACTTAAGAGCTAATTATCAAACTCTAGGTATGAGATGGTAATGATTTGAACCAGGCTAGTAGTGGTTGGGGTGTGAAAATGGTGAAATTTTTGATCTGTTTCTCCATAGAAAGTTTATTTCAAGGTCTATCCACATTGTTGCAAAAGTCAGAATTTCATATTTTTAAATTAATGAGTAGTATTCCATTGTGTGTATATCATACATATGTATATATATATGTGTGTGTATATGTATATTACATATTCTTTATCCATATTCGTACATTTATGGACATTTAGTTTGGTTTTGTATCTTGGCTACACAACTATCACACTTCTTGTTATTTATCTGAAGCGTATGAAATCCAATTGAAAATATAACATCTTTATTGGAAGAAACTTGAAAAGGTATTTACAGTTTTTTGAATGACAAGAAATGGTTCACATTTAACTTGTGTGTGCATGTGCTTAGTCACTCAGTTGTGTCCAACTCTTTGCAACTCCATGGACTGCAGCCCACCAGGCTCCTCTGTCCACGAGATTCTCCAGGCAAGAATATTGGAGTGGGAATCAGTTCAGTTCAGTTCAGTCGCTCAGTCGTGTCCGACTCTTTGTGACCCCATGAATTGCAGCATGCCAGGCCTCCCTGTCCTTCACCAACTCCTGGAGTTCACTCAAACTCACGTCCATCGAGTTGGCGATGCCATCAAGCCATCTCATCCTCTGTCATCCCCTTCTCCTACTTCCCCCAATCCCTCCCAGCATCAGAAGTCTTTTCCAATGAGTCAACTCTTCGCATGAGGTGGCCAAAGTACTGGAGTTTCAGCTTCAGCATCATTCCTTCCAAAGAACACCCAGGACTGGTCTCCTTCAGAATGGACTGGTTGGATCTCCTTGCAGTCCAAGGGATTGTCAAGAGTCTTCTCCAAAACCACAGTTCTAAAGCATCAGCTCTTAAGCACTCAGCTGTCTTCACAGTCCAACTCTCACATCCATACATGACCACTGGAAAAACCATAGCCTTGACTAGACGGACTTTTGTTGGCAAAGTACTGTCTCTGCTTTTGAATATGCTATAGAGGTTGGTCATAACTTTCCTTTACAAGAGGTTTTAACCTAATTTATTAGACTACAGTGCAGGGCTTTGTGAGTTTTAGGGATATAAAGATTATAGAGGCGTTGTCTCTAAAGAAAGTGAAGTCGCTCAGTTATGTTCGACTCTTTGCGACCCTATGAACTGTAGCCTACCAGGCCCCTCCACCCATGGGATTTTCAAGGCAAGAGTACTGGAGTGGGTTGCCATTTTCTTCTCCAGGGGACCTTCCCGACCCAGGGATCGAACCCTGGTCTTCCGCATTGTAGGCAGATGCTTTTACCATCTGAGCAAGTCATCAACAAAAGGGCAACCATCTGTTTTGTTGTTTAGATACACATCTTCTACCTACAAGGGCTTTTTTAGTCCCTTGATGTTTTTCAGCTCTGGTTCAGTGATCCATGCTTAGTCAATAATTCATTCCAGGGCTCTTGAACTAATGTGTTTGTGTTTGTATTGTAGATGGCTTAAGTCAATGATTTTTAAAAGTGCATATGCAAGGAGAAGATTCAGGGAATCTACAATACCTGATTCAGATTTCATTTAAATATTTTACTTATTAAAAACTGTAATAAAAAATAAGTACATTTAATTGTACTATAGATACCAAGTTTTAGGACATGAATAGTTAATTTTTTTTACTATGCAATTAATTCAATGCATTTGTGCACTTACATTGGAATTAAACGTTTCTCAGCCAACACTGTGCATATATGTAAGCCTTTCATTTTTATAAATAACTGGCTATGGATCTAGTATTGCTATATTGACTTTTAAAAAATTCAGACATGCAAAACTTTTTGTGTAAAAATGTACAGCCTTTCAGTCACTCAGTCAAGTCTGACTCTTTGCAACCCCATGGACTGCAGTACGCCAGGCCTTCTTGTCCATCATCAACTCTCAGAGCTTGCTCAAACTCACGTCCATTGTGTAGGTGATGCCATCCAACCATCTCATCCTCTGTTGTCCCCTTTTCCTCCTGCCTTCAATCTTTCCCAGCATCAAGGTCTTTTCCAGTGAGTCAGTTCTTCGCATGAGGTGGCCAAAGTATTGGAGCTTCAGCTTCAGTATCAGTCCTTCCAATGAATATACAGGACTGATTTCCTTTAGGATGGACTGGTTGGGTCTCCTTGCAATTCAAGGGACTTTCAAGAGTCTTCTCCAACACCATAGTTCAAAGGCATCAATTCTTCTGCACTCAGCTTTCTTTATGGTCCAACTCTCACATCCATACGTGATGTACATTCATGTTGTATAATCATACAACGTGATGCTTAATGTCAGGATATGCATTTCTTCAAAATGACTCCAAACTCTTCAGATCCTCTGATTGATTTTTAACATCTTGAGTGATGATGCCAGTTTAGAAATAACAGTTCAGTTCATAATGACATAAAAATAAACTTTGCAGAATAAACTTAGGCATAATTGGAAATCGTATTGAACTACATAGAGTTACTGCTTATTATAAGCTTTGATTGATGCATATCAGTAATGTCTATAAAATGTGTATCTGCTTAAATGATATGAGCGTTGTTAAATTACTTTTAGTGATCTAAGCTTGGAATAATATTCTGCTGCTGCTTTTCCCCCCCAAACATTCAGATCAGTTTAATTGATGAGTATAAAAATTTCAATGTGAACTGTTAAAAAACTAATTAAAAATAGTAAGCATTCAAAACTTCTTATGTATTTGAATCAGAATTTCTTTCAAAATGATGCAACTGAAAAGAAATATAAAATGCTATTTAGGTTGATACAAGATTGGAAATTTCACTAAGAATCCTGTTTATCAAATGTTTGCTCCCATACAGATTCATTGTCATCGATTTATTGTGTTTGTTTCCTTTGCTGTGTAACAAATTGCCACGAACTTTGTGGTTTCATAAAACATCTACTTATTTGCTTAAGTTCTGTAGATCTTAAACAGTGTGGAATGCCTGGTTTCTCTGCTGAAGGCTGAAATCAATGTGTAGACCAGGCTGAGTTCCCATGCAGAGTATCTGGGGAGAATCCACTTCCCAAGTAGTTTTTCAAAATCAAATGTACATTTATTTATTTTGGCTACACTGGGTCTTAGTAATGGCATACAAGCTCATAGTTGTGGCATGTGGGGTGTAGTTCCCAAACAGGAATGGGACACAGTCCCCTCTGTGTTGGAGTCTTAGCCACTGGACCACCAGGGAAGTCCCTCCCAAGTCATTCTTGTTCTGCAGATCTCATTTCCTTGTAAATTGTAGATTTAATAATCCTGTGTCATTGTGGACTATCAGCATTTTTTTTTTTCTCCTCCATCTTCCAAGCTAGCAATAGATAATCTTTCTTGAGTTAAAACCATTTTATGCTTTAAATCTCCACACAGGACAACTGGTACAGTCTCTTCTGAGGATAGCCCAATTTCTTCAAGGATCACCCAATAGATAAGACCCAGTGAATATAATCTCCCTAATTTAAAGGCAAATAATTTGGGAGATTAATTATATCTACAAAATCCCCTCATCTGGCACCCAGATTAGCATTTCTTTGAATAGCTAGGAAAAGGTGCATATTTTCTAAAGTATAGAGAATCTTATAGCTGATCTTAGAATTCTGCTTATCACAATGTATTTTTAATTAATAGAAATTAAATTATACATACACTTATACATTAATGTTTTTCTTTTTATGTAATATTTAGTCTAAAGTATATCCTTGGCTTTAAAAGATTTATTGAAAGTAACTGGTTTTAGAGAATATCTTTTCATGAAAAAAATAACTACATACAAATATTGATCATTTTTCAAATAGCTAATGCATTCTAATGTTTAGTGATTAGTATGCAAGTAATGCATTGATTTGGAGAAGGAAATGACAACCTACTCCAGTATTCTTGCCTGTGAAATCGCATGGACAAAGGAACATGGAGGGCTATCGTCCATGGGGTAGCAAGTGTCAGACAGTACTTAGGGTATAACCCACCATCAGCAATGCATTAATTACCTTGAACTTACAATTTCTACTCCAGGTGATATTTTCCTATGATTTCTAGACTTTCATCCCTCCTAAAGCTCTACCTCCTTGAGCACAAGGGTTGACTTCTATGAATTAAGATTTCCATTTATATTTATCAGAGAAATCACTGTTAAGAATTTTCATGGCAGCCACATTATCAAAAGAATAATTAATTCATTTTATTAAAGAATGTGTACAGAATCCATTCAGAAATAATTTTAGGTGTATGGAAGAATTGCAATGGTAGTACAGGTTGGCTATGTACTGTTAACACAATAGATCAAAACTGATAAATTAACAGTGATACAATTTCGTGACCTAAACTAGGTACTGTATTTAGATTCAATTCTTCTACTAGTGGGCTTCTTCTTTTCCAGAGTCCTATACAAAGGCCCATGTTGCATTTGTCATCACATCTCCTAATACCCTTCAATATGTGACAGTTTCTAGATCATGCAACATCTTTCTTGACTTTGACACTTCTGAAGAGCGTTAGTCCAATATTTTATTGGATGTCAGTGAATTTTGTGTTTTCTGGTGCTATCTCCTAATTGGACTGGGGTTATGGATTTGGGAAGAGAACTGTAGAGGTCATGTGCCTTTCTAAACTATTTCTTGTTAGAGGGGTGCATATCAACATGAGGTATCACTGGTAAGTTTAATGTTAATCACTGATTAACTTTGTGTCTATAAGGCTTTTCCACTGCTAAGGTTGCAGTGTGAAGTCAGTCACTAAGCCAGCCCATGCTCAAGAGAAGGATGTTAAATCCCACCTTCTGGAGGGAGAAGTATCAAATATTTTGTGGACTTATGTTAAAATCACCACAATGATTAATAAATATTTTGTGAAACATAACCTGTGAATGCAAAGATCGTCCATCTTAAGGTTTCTCTGTTTTAATTTTGGCATTCTTCAATGTATTGTGCCTGCAGAGATTATTATGCTGTTTTAATGGTAATTTTTATTTCCTTCGTTTCTTCCAATTTTAACTAAAATTATTCTGCAAGAAAAAATTGTTTCTTTTTATATTAATGTGATTATTCATTCTCATTTAATTATTTTCTTGTTTGTTTAATTATTCATTCATTCATTTTTTCTAATTTTTGCTTATAGCCCAGCTGCCATCATTTATTTTATTGCTCAAATCATTTCAGCCTCAGCCACTCTTTTAAGTTGTCTCCTGTGTCCCTGATGTACCATCCATTTATCTTTTTAGCATTTTCTCACTTCCTGGCCCTAAAGGGTGCTCCAGGCTTGGCTTGTATTGTGCCTACCCCTATAATCAGACATTTCCCTCAAAAGCCCTGGAGGCTATGATGCACTGAAGGTAACCATAGCAACCACAATGTTTAAACCCAGCTGGGCTCCTGAATAGAATACAAACCCTCACTATAAGGATGGGTGAGTTGGCCTGAGGGTTTTTCTAATTTCTGCAGCCTGCTTAATTTCCCTTTCCACTCTTCCACCAAGATCTGTCTCTTGCAGCTGCATTCCACTCTTATTTTCACTCTATACTGTAAGCATGGTCATGGGATCTGGGACTTCAGATTAAACCTGTTTTGTGATAGCATTGTGAGCCTCGTTCTTGGTCCTGTGATCATCACAAGAGTTCTGAGCTTCTTCCTGTTACAGTGGTTGGTCTAGTGCACAGCCCTGCTCCTCCTCACTAGTTTATCCTATGATCTCAGTGCTCTGATGGATTTACAAAAAGTCATTAATTCACTTTTGTCTAGCTTTTTTCTTGGTGTAAGGATAGGATATATACTTTCCCAATTCTGCTTCTCTGAGTTAAAGCTGTCCCCAAAATTTAAACAAGTAATCTAAAAAGAGGAAATATTAGGTACAAAAAAAAGAAAAAAAATTGTAATTTTTAATGGCCTCCTATGTTTCTGTTATAATTGATTATTGGATTAATGACGTGTTCTGGAACATCCTTAAATACCTAAAATTGCTCCTGATTAATTCTACATCATCCTAAAATTATAGGATTCAGAAGACATAGAAACAAAGTTTTATTTTCCATTGTAAATGACATTATTGCAATTTTTGTAGCAGTATTTCATGAACACTTTAATTTCAGTGTAAATTCCAGTATTTCTAAATTATAGGGTGCACTTTTTTAAAAAATAAAACAAAATATGAATATTTTTAGAAAATTTAAATGTTAGAAAAGATGCTTTTAAAAATCTCTCCTTACCTTCAGGATTTAGATTAAAATTTCAGCTATAATTCGAGTGTTAATTAGAATGTAAAAATTACATGTGTATTAATTTAACATAAGCAAATATATATTTTATAAGTTTATCTTATAAGTGGTTCAGTTCAGTCACTCAGTTGTATCCAACTCTTTGCGACCCCATGGACTGCAACACACCAGGCCTTTCTGTCCATCACCAACTCCTGGAGCTTGCTCAAACTCATGTCCATCGAGTCGGTGATGCCATCCAACCATCTCATCCTCTGTTGTCCTCTTCTCCTCCAGCCTTCAATCTTTCCCATCATCAGGGTCTATTCCAATGAATCAGTTCTTTGCATCAAGTGGCCAAAGTATTGGAGTTTCAGCTTCAGCATATGTCCTTCCAATAAGTATTCAGGACTGATTCCTTTAGGATGAACTGATTGAATCTCCTTCCAGTCCAAGGGACTTTCAAGAGTCTTCTCAAAGACCATGGTTCAAAACCATCGATTCTTCAGTGCTCAACTTTCTTTATAGTCCAACTCTCACATCCATACATGACCACTGGATAAAAACATAGCCTTGACTAGATGGACCTTTGTCAACAAAGTAATGTGTCTGCTTTTTAAAATGCTGTCTAGGTTGGTCATCGTTTTTCTTCCAAGGAGCAAGTCTTTTAATTTCATGGCTGCAGTCACCATATGCAGTGATTCTGGAGCCGAAGAAAATAAAATCACTGTTTCCATTGTTTCCACCTCTATTTTCCATAAAGTGATGGAACCGGATGCCATGATCTTAGTTTTCTGAATCTTGAGCTTTAAGCCAACTTTTTCACTCTCCTCTTTCACTTTCATCAAGAGGCTTTTTAGTTTTTCTTCACTGTCTGCCACAAGGGTGGTGTCATCTGCGTATCTGAGGTTATTGACATTTCTCCCGGCAATCTTGATTCCAGCTTGTGCTTCATCCAGACCAGCATTTTGCATCATGTACTCTTCATATAAGCTAAATAAGTAGGGTGACAATATACAGCCTTGACGTACTCATTTCACTATTTGGAACCAGTCTGTTGTTCCATGTCCAGTTCTAAATGTTGCTTCCTGACCTGTACACAGATTTGTTAGGAGGCAAGTAAAGTGGTCTGGTATTCCCATCTCCTTAAGAATTTTCCACAGTTTGTTGTGATCTACACAGTCAAAGGCTTTGGCATAATCAATAAAACAGAGTAGATGTTTTTATGCATTTCATAATAGATGTGTATGCTGCTGCTGCTGCTGCTGCTAAGTCGCTTCAGTCTTGTCCGACTCTGTGCTACCCCACACACAAATAAATTTTAAGTAGTTTGCAATTTATGTGCTCTAGTTGAGTTGATTGGGCTTCCCTGGTGCCTCAGATGATAAAGAATCCACCTGCAATGCAGGAGACCTGGGTTCAATCCTGGGTTGGGAAGAGCCCCTGGAAAAAGGAATAACAACTCACTTCAGTATTTTGCCTGGAGAATCCCCATGAACAGCAGAGCCTGCCAGGCTACAGTTCACAAGGTCTCAAAGAGGCAGACATGACTGAGAGAATAAGCACAGCACCCAGTTCAGTTGATTATGCCATTAGAAGGCAGTGTTGTGTTAATGCTGTATTTTTAAGTCATTTCTTTTCCTTTTTTGACTGAGCACAACACTGAAAATATTTTCTTGTTTTTTACTCTTCAGTTCAGTTCAGTCACTCAGTCGTGTCTGACTCTTTGCAACCCCATGAATAGCAGCACGCCAGGCCTCCCTGTCCATCACCAACTCCCGGAGTTCACTCAAACTCATGTCCATCGAGTCAGTGATGCCATCCAGCCATCTCATCCTGTGTCATCCCCTTCTCCTCCTGCCCCCAATCCCTCCCAGCATCAGAGTCTTTTCCAATGAGTCAACTCTGCATGAGGTGGCCAAAGTACTGGAGTTTCAGCTTTAGCATCATTCCTTCCAAAGAACACCCAGGGCTGATCTCCTTTAGAATGGACTGGTTGGATCTCCTTGTAGTCCAAAGGACTCTCAAGAGTCTCTTCCAACATCACAGTTCAAAAGCATCAGTTCTTCAGGGCTCAGCTTTCTTCACAGTCCAGCTCTCACATCCATACATGACTACTGGAAAAACCATAGCCTGACTAGATGGACTTTTGTTGGCAAAGTAATGTCTCTGCTTTTCAATATGCTTTCTAGGTTGGTCATAACTTTCCTTCCAAGGAGGAAGTGTCTTTTAATTTCATGGCTGCAATAACCATCTGCAGTGATTTTGGAGCCCCCAAAAATAAAGTCTGCCACTGTTTCCACTGTTTCCCCATCTATTTCTCATGAAGTGATGAGACCGGATGCCATGATCTTAGTTTTCTGAATGTTGAGCTTCAAGCCAACTTTTTCACTCTCCTCTTTCACTTTCATCAAGAGGCTTTTTAGTTTCTCTTCACTTTCTGCCATAAGGTTGGTGTTATCTGCTCTCCACTTAGTACCATCCTATTGGTACAGACTCACTCTTTGCATGCATGCACTGGTACAGGTTCACCTTTTATTTCAAGCTAATTTGAGAAAGGGACTATATTTTGTTTAGACTTTGTTTATGACCAATGTTTATTCACCATTTGAAAGTTTTCATGGCAGATTTCTTGTTAAACTTTATGTTATCAGGTAATGTTTTTCAGAACAAGTATGATGTTGAATCTATAGGGGTCTATTTCTGCACTCTATTATTTTCCATCAATTCATTCTATCCTAGCTCTTTTGATTCTCCAAATAAACTTTAGAATCAGTTTTTCAATATCTACAAAAATACTTGATGAAATTTTGATTAGGATTTCATTGAACTTATAGATTCAGTTAGGAAGCTTACATCTTGAAAATCTTGAGTCTTTCTATTCATGAACATGGAATATCTCTCTATTTACTTATTCTTTGATTTTTATTTAGCAGGTTTTTGTAATTTGCCTCATCTAGATCTTAATTATAGACCTGTTTCTTCTCTAATATATGCTTTTAATGTTATAAATTTCCCATTTTGGACTGCTTTCACTTCATTGTGCAAGTTTTGATAAATTGTATATTCATTTTCCTTTAGTTCACAATATTTTTGTAGGGACTCTTGAGATCTCTGTTTTTGACTCATGTGTTATTTAGATGTGTATTGTTTACTCTAATTATTTTGGGATTTTCCAGCTAGCTTTCTGTTAACTGCTAGTTTATACCCATTGTAGTCTAAGAACATACACTGTATGATTTCTCTCTTCTTAATTTTGAGAAGGCATATCCTATGGCCCAGAATGTGGTTTACTCTGCTGAATGTTTCATCATAGCTTGAGAAAAATAGATTTTCTGTTGTGGTTGGATGAAATAATACATCCATATAAACTACAAATCAACTGATATGTCAGTTTCTGAGATTTTCCGAAGTCTCCCACTATAATAGTGTATTATCTATCTCTCTTTCCAGTTCTCTCAGCTTTTGCCTTATGTAGTTTGATATTCTGTTTTTAGGCACTTATGCATTGCTGCTGCTGCTGCTAAGTCACTTCAGGCATGTCTGACTCTGTGTGACCCCATAAATGGCAGCCCACCAGGCTCCCCCATCTCTGGGATTCTCCAGGCGAGAACACAGGAGTGGGTTGCCATTTCCTTCTCCAATGCATGAAAGTGAAAAGTGAAAGTGAAGTCGCTCAGTCGTGTCCGACTCTAGCGACCCCATGGACTGCAGCCTACCAGGCTTCTCCGTCCATGGGATTTTCCAGGCAAGAGTACCGGAGTGAGGTGCCATTGACTTATGCATTAAGGAATGTTGTATTTTCTTTGAGAATTGACTCTTTTATCATTGTGTAATGATCCTCTTTATCTTTGCTAATTTTTCTTTCTTAAGATCTTTTGTCTGACACTAATGTAGATACTTATGTTTTCTTTTAATTACTATTAGCATAATATATTTTTCTGCATCCACTTACTTTAAGTCTATGTGTGTGTCATATTTAAAGTAGGCTTCTTATATACAATATACATTGGGTCTTCTTTATGAGTCACTGTAAAAATCTGTCATTCAATAGTTAAAATTAGACCATTGACATGTGAAGTAAACATTGATAGGATGGGATTAATACCTACCATATTGTTACTGTTTTTAATTTGTTTCGTTTGTACTTTGTTGATATCTTTGACTTCTTTTATGCTTTTGTGGTTTAAATTCAACATTATGTTTTTCCATTTTCTTTCCTTTCTTAGTATATTTGATGTGCTTTAAAAAACACTTTCTGGTGGTTAGTCTAGAGTTTGCAACATAAATGTACAGATATAAGTCCACATTCAAATATTAATAATACTGTACAGCTTTGCAGGTAGTGAAAGTATCTTTGTTACAAAATAATCTCAATTCCTCCCTCCTGTCTTCTGTATCATTGCTGTTATTCACTTCAAATACACATAAAAATTCATAGATAAATATATAAGCATAAATAATTGGATACAGTGTTGCTATTTTAAACAAAATGCTATTATATATGAACAAGAAAAATAATTTAAAATTATTATTTATTAAAAGTTTTAATTTTACATTTACATATTGACAATGCTTTGAAAATGTTTTTCCTTTCTGTATATAGTTCTGAGTTTCTGACCTGTATAGTTTTTCTTTTCTCTAAAGAATTCCTTGTAACGTTTTCTACAAGGCAGGTCTACTGTTGAAAAAAATTTTAATTGTTATTGGTATGAGAAAATTTACTTCTCCTTCACTTCTGAAAAATAATTTCACATGAAACAGAATTTTAGATATATAGTTTTTTTCTAACAACACTTTAAATATTTCACTCCACTCTCTTCTTTCTTGCATGTTTATGAGAAGGGAAATGCAATTCTTTGATAACTAAAATGTTTTTTCTACTGTCTTTTTCAGAACTTTTTCTTTATATTTTATTTTTGGAGTTTGGAAATGAAATGACATGCTTGGGTGTGTTTCTTTGTGTGTATATGTTTTGGGCATTTATACTACTTGGTGTTTTCTAAACTTTTTAAATCTGTGTATTGATGTCTGACATTAGTTTAAGAGAATTTCTCAGTTATTTTTATTTTAAATATTTCTTTTCCTTTTTGTCTTTCTTATTTTTTAAATATTTCCATTACATATATTTTATACATTTTGTACTTATACCTTGATTCTTGGATATCTGCATTTTTTTTTGTCTTTTTGCCTTTTCCTTTTAGTTTTGAAGGTTTCTATTGATATGTGTTCAAGCTCAAAGATTTGTTCCTCACCTATGTCCATTCTCTAAATAAGCCAAAGACATTCTTTACTTCTGTTACAATGCTTTTTAATTACTAGCATTTCTTTTTGTCTCTTAAAATTTTCATATCTTCACTTACATTCTCCATGTTTTTGAATGCTGTTTATTTTACATGTAAGATAACTTGACATATTAATCATAGTTGTTCAAAGTTCCTGGTCTAATAACATTCACATATCCAAGTCTGTGCTTGATGATTCTCTATCTCTTAAAACCATGCATTTTGCATTTTCAGGTGCCTTGTGATTTTTTTCCTTTGTAACTGAACTTGATATACTTGGTAAAATGTCTATTATAAGTAAATACTTAGTAATTTCATTGTGTGTGTGTGGATGAGCAAATCTTTCTATAGTCCTATGATGAGGTCTGTCTTTTAGTAAGCCTGAACCTCTGCCTTACTTGCATTACAAGTACTTAGGTTTTGTGGGTTTTTTTTTTTAAGTTTTATTGGAGTATAGTTGATTTACAATGTTGTTTTAGTCTCTACTGTACAGCAAAGTAAATCAGCTGTACATATATTCCCTCTTTTTTGGATTTCCTTCCCATTTAGGTCACCATAGACCATTGAGTAGAGTTCCCTGTGGTATACAGTAGGTTCATATTATTTATCTGTTTTATCCATGTGTGTGCAAGTTCAGTTGCTCAGTTGTGTCCAACACTTTGCAACCCCATGGTCTATAGCCTGCTAAACTCCTCTGTCCATGGAATTTTCCAGGCAAGAAAACTAGAGTGGGTTGCCATTTCCTATTCCAGGGATCTTCCTGACCCAGGAATCGAACCTGTGTCTCTTGCCTCTCCTGCATTCTTTACCACTATGCCACCTGGGAATCGTTTATACACAGTAGTATAAATATGTAAATTCCAGTCTCCCAATCCATCCCCCTTCCCTTTCCCCACTTGGAGTCCACACATTTGTTCTCTACATCTGTGTCTCTGTTTCTGCCTTGCACATAGGTTCATCTGGACTATTTGTCTAGCTTCCACAGATGTGCATTAATGTTTGATATATGTTTCTCTCTTTCTGACTTACTTCACTTTGTATGACAGTCATTAGGTCCATCCACATGTCTACAAATGACACGATTTCATTCCTTTTTATGGTTGAATAATGCTCCATTGTATATATGTATCATATCTCCTTTATCCATTCCTCTGTTGATGGACATCTAGGTTGCTTCCATGTGATACAGCCACTATCACAGTAGAACTCCACTGTCTCCACTATCACAGGAGAACAGTATGGAAGTCCCCTAAAAAGTAAAAGAAGAACTGCCACATGACCCAGCAATCCTACTCCTGGGCATATGCTCCAAAGTTACCTGCATCCTAATGTTCATCTTAAATTTCTTTTTTAACCCCCACTTAGGTGGGACAGGATGACTTCCCTGGTGGCTCAGATGGTAAAGTGTCTGCCTACGGCGCAGGAGACCCGGGTTCAATCCCTAGGTCAGGAAGCTCTCCTGGAGAAGAGAATGGCAACCCACTCCAGTATTCTTGCCTGGAAAATCCCATGGATGGAGGAGCCTGGTAGGCTACAGTCCATGGGGGTCGCAAAGAGTCAGACATGAATGAGCAACTTCACTTTCACTTTCACTTAGGTGGGACAGGATGGGTAGGGTTTCATGGAGTTAGCCTAACTGACCTTGGGGAAAGGAAATGCCTATGATAAAATCCATACTCTGGTTAAATAGTTTCTCCTAAGGACAGTTCTTAAGGACAGAGTGCTCTGGTGTATTTCATAATGCTTCCCTTTTTCCTCTCCCCCTGCTGAAAGCATGAGGGGATTTTTCTGCAATATTCACTGTGAGAATTTTGTAGAGTTTCAGGAAGTTAAATTCACAAAATTGTTGGGGGGCATGCCCTCAGTGACTGGGTCCTCTTTGAGTTTTAATCTCTCATACTTGTCCACATTGAGCCTCCAGCATTTCATCAGTTCTTCGTTAAGTTTCTCTGCCCTGGCACTGGTTCTCATGGCTATTTCTGCTCATGGATTTCTATTCTGGTAAACTGTGATTATCTGTATTCCTTGCAGGTGTCTCTAACTTAGGGACAGCAGTTTGCCCTGTGACCTCACTTTACTTATTGATCTAAGAAGAGCTGTTTCTTTCTGCTTGTTCAGCTTTTTACTTATTGTTAGAATGGAAGGTAACTTCTAAGTATCTTACATGCCAGACTGGAAACTGCAATTTAATTTTTCTCATTTCTTTTAATGGTCAAATAATATTCCACTGTATGAATATATCATATTTTACTTAACTATTAATCTGTTGAACATTTGGATTGTTTCCACATTTTTGCTACTATGCATGATGGTGCTAGGAAAATGTGTGTGTGTGTGTGTGTGTGTGTGTGTGTGTGTGTGTGGTATATGTTTTAATTTCTCTAAGAGAATGTTGTTGCTGTTCAGTCACCCAGTCATGTCCAACTCTTTGTGACCCCATGGACTGTAGCATAACAGGCCTCTCTGTCCCTCACCATCTCCCAGGGTTTACCCAAATTCATATCCATTGCATCGGTGATCCAGCCATCTCATCCTTTGATACCCTCTTCTCCTTCTGCCCTCTATCTTTCCCAGCATCAGGGACTTTTCCAATGAGTCGTCTGTTCACATCAGATGACTGAAATACTGGACTTCAGCATCAGTCCTTCCAATGAGTATTAAGGGTTGATTTCACTTAAGGTTGACTGGTTTGAACTCCTTGCTGTTCAAGAGACTCTCAGGAATCTTCTCCAGCACCACAGTTCGAAGGCATCAATTCTTCATCACTCTGCTTTCTTTACGATCCAGCTCTCACAACCGAATGTGACCACTGGGAAGATCATAGCCTTGACTATAAGTACCTTTGTCAGTAGAGCAATTTCTTTGCTTTTCAACACACTGTCTAGGTTTGTCATAGCTTTTCTGCCAAGAAGCAAACGCCTTTTGATTTCATGGCTGCAGTCAGCATCTGCAGTGATTTTAGAGCCCAAGAAGAGGAAATCTGTCACTACCTTTACATTCTCCCCCCTCTATTTGCCATGAAGTAATGGAGCCAGATGCCACAATCTTAGTTTTTTAAATATTTAATTTTAAGCCAACTCTGTCACTCTCCTCCTTCAACTTCATCAAGAGGCTCTTTATTTTCTCTTTGTCTTCTGCCATTATAGTGGTATCATCCACATATCTGAGGTTGTTGATGTTTCTCCCAACTATCTTGATTTCAGCTTGTAACACTTCCAGCCAAGCATTTTTCATGATGTGCTCAGCATATAGATTAAACAAACAGGGTGACAACAGACAGCCCTGTCATAATCCTTTCTCAATCTTGAACCAATCAGTTGTTCCATACAGGGCATACAGGTTTCTCAGGAGACAGGTAAGATGGCCTGGTATTCCCATTACTTTAAGAGCTTTTTACAGTTTATTATGATCTATACAGTCAAAGGCTTTGGTACCATTGATGAAACAGAGGTGGATGTTTTTCTGGAATTCTCTACCTTTCTCTACGATCCATTGAATGTTGGCAATTTGATCTCTGATTCCTCTTCCTCTAAGAGAATACATGCTTAGTAATATGATAACACTATGTTTTTAAGAAACTTCCAGACTATTTCCAATGCAGCTGCACTATTTTATACTTCCACTAGCAGGACATAAATGCTTCAGTTTTCTCACATCATCTCAACACTTTTTTCCCCTTAAAAAATGTTTGTTTGTGTTTTTTTTTTTTTTTTTATGATGAGCATCACAGTATGTGTGTAGAAGTATATCATTGTGATTTTGATTTACATTTGTTTTCTGATGGCTTATGATGTTGAGCCCCTTTATAGGTGGTTAATATCCATTTATATATGCTTTTTGAAGAAATGTCTATTCATATTATTTCTCTGATTTTTTAAACATGGTTCTCTATTATTGTGAAGATATTTAATATAACTATACACACATTTCTTATGTCAAGCAGAGTATTGTACACTCATTACTAATCCCAGGGGAGGACTTTATTGTTTTAAAACACATATTTTCTTTTATATTGGAGTTTAGCTGATTAAGAATGTTGTGATAGTTCAGGTGGAAAGCAAAGGGACTCAGTAGTACATATAGATGTATCTCCCGACTCCCCCAAACTCCCCTCCCATCCAGGCCAGAGAAGGACTTTAAATTCTTCTGTCCGCTGAATGTTGCTGTCAGAGTCCCAGGGAAAACACAACACAGTCAAGCACTGGAGGAAACAATGCTTTTCTTACATGGAGAAGATACCGAGCAAGATCAGCTTCAGTAGAGCTCTTTTGTGACATACATCCCTCTCATACTGCAGTAGAAAGACCCTGTCACCTCCCATCAACGGACAGATATAACAGTTGGACATTACCATACAATGCACATGTTTTGACCAACTATAAAAGAATCAGTTCAGGTCTGTCGCTCAGTCGTGTCTGACTCTTTGTGACCCCATGAACCGCAGTATGCCAGGCCTCCCTGTCCATCACCAACTCCCGGAGTTTACTTAAACTCATGTCTACTGAGTCAGTGATGCCATCCTACCATCTCATCCTCTGTCATCCCCTTTTCCTCCCACCTTCAATCTTTACCAGCATCAGGGTCTTTTACAATGAGTCAGTTCTTCGCATCAGGTGGTCAAAGTATTGGAGTTTCAGCTCCAGCACCAGTTCTTCCAATGAATATTCAGGACTGATTTCCTTTAGGATGGACTAGTTGGATCTCCTTGTAGTCCAAGGGACTCTCAAGAGTCTTCTCCAACACCACAGTTCAAAAGCATCAACATTTCAGTGCTCAGCTTTCTTTATAGTCCAACTCTCACATCCATACATGACTACTAGAAAAATTATTTTATAGACCAGATATCAAATTACCAACATACTTTGGATCATCAAAAAAGCAAGAGAGTTCCAGAAAAACATCTACTTCTGTTTTATTGACTACGAAAAAGCCTTTGACTGTGTGGATCACAATAAACTGTGGAAAATTCTGAAAGAGATGGGAATACTGGACCACCTGACCTGCCTCCTGAGAAATCTGTATACAGGTCAGGAAGCAACAGTTAGGACTGGACATGGAACCACAGACTGGTTCCAAATAGGGAAAGGAGTACGTCAAGGCTGTATATTGTCACCCTGCTTATTTAACTTATATGCAGAGTACATCATGAAAAATGATGGGCTAGATGAAGCACAAGCTGGAATCAAGATTTCAGGGAGAAATATCAATAACCTCAGATATGCAGATGACACCACCCTTATGGCAGAAAGTGAAGAGCTAAAGAGCCTCTTGATGAAAGTGAAAGAGGAGTGAAAAAGTTGGGTTAAAACTCAACATTCAGAAAACTAAAATTATAGCATCTGGTCCCATCACTTCATGGCAAATAGATAGGGAAACAGTGGAAACAGTGACAGTCTTTATTTTTATGGGGTCCAAAATCACTGCAGATGGTGATAGCAGCCATGAAATTAAAAGACACTCCTTGGAAGAAAAATTATGACCAACCTAGATAGCATATTAAAAAGCAGAGACATTACTTTGCCAATAAAGGTCCATCTAGTCAAAGCTATCGTTTTTCCAGTAGTCATGTATGTATGTGAAAGTTGGACTGTAAGAGAATGAGCGAATGAGTGAGTGAAGTTGTTCAGTCAGGTCCGACTCTTTGCGACCCCATGGACTGCAGCCTACCAGGCTCCTCCATCCATGGGATTTTCCAGGCAAGAATACTGGAGTGGGTTGCCATTTCCTTCTCCAGGAGATCTTCCCAACCCAGCGATTGAACCTGAGTCTCCTGCATTTGTAGGCAGACGCTTTACCGTCTGAGCTGCCAGGGAAGTTATGAAAGAATATTGATCACTAAATAGGGAAATATATTCCCACATAAGATGATAAACCAGCACAGGCTGTGTGGGCTAATTATCTTTGGGCAAGTAAGCGTTCCAAGCACAAGGCCCGTTTTTATGGGTCTCAGTTGGTATGGGAAGACTGCACACATGAGACTGCTTATCCAACACTTATTAAGCTACATAATTTGAAAACATTTTCTCCATTCCATGGTCTGTCTTTTCCTTTGGTGTCGAAGAACAATAGTTCTTGTTAGTATCCTTTGTAAACTGAGTTTTCAATTTTGATGTCCAATTTAGCTTTTTTTCTTTTGTTGCTTGTGCCATTGGTATTCTATCAAAATAACTGGTAAATAATGGAAAACTAGAGATTCATTTACTGTCTACATAGTTTTGCCTTTCCCTGCTATAAATGCGACTAGACACTGTAAAGCACTTTCAGAATAACTTATTTCACTTCATAATAGGCATTTGATATTTATCCATGTCTTTGTGTGACTTGATTGATCATTTCATTTTATCACTGAATAATCCATTGAATGGATGGACCACAGTTTTGTACCCATTTATTTGTTGAAGAACATTTTCCTGGTTTTCAGGTTTTAATGATTATGAATAAAACTGAAATAAAAAGGTAGGTTTTTGTTTGGACATACATTTTCAATTCAGTTGAGTAAATATCTAGGAGCACAATTGTGTGATTGAATGGTCTGACTATGGTTAGATTTGTAAGGTACTGTCAGATTATCTTCCAAAGCAGTTTACCATTTTACATTATTACCACAGATGAAAGAGATGTCCTTTTGCTCCTTGCCAAAAAATTGATATTGCCAGGGTTTTGTTGTTGTTTATTTTTATTTCTGCTATTTTCATAGATTTGTATGTCTTACATATTTAATATTGGCTTTTCTTACTGTTGTTAATGAGAGCAGACCAAGAGTTATGTTCACCATCTAATCAGAGGCTTTCAAATTGTATTTGGCTGCCAGTGGTCAATTTGATGTAGGAACTGTCTTATACTGGTGAGCTTCTTTATGAAAGTATTGACTGTAATAATTTCTTAAACCATTCTGTATAGGAAAGCATTCCATAAACTGTGTATCCCAGAGGCAAAGAGAATCAGTTTTCTCCTCTTTGTTCTCTGCTCTTTATTCTCACTGAAACGGTTACCTCATTTATGACCCTTGTTTTTCCTGATGTACTTCATTTTTATGCAGGTCATATTCATCCTCTTAAAGACCCTCATCTAACATACAGCTAACTAGTCTCAATAAAAGCTTTCTTTTATCCCATTCACTTTTTTTTTATCTGAAGTGGAGTACTACTTTTACTGAACATTCAAGTGTTCTGTGCATTTTTCACTTCATGTTGAACACTTGATCCCAAACTTGAATCCAGACTCTACAATCGCCGTTTGCTCTTTCTTAAAATTGCTTTTTTTCCTGTTTCTTTCTCTTATAGTCAGCACACATTCCTCACAACAGTGATAAATATTAGCCAAACTCATTAGGCCTAGTCTCAAGACGAACTCCTCTCCTGCATATCAAGTTGCATTGAGTAAGCCTGGTAATTTCTTGTAGATTAGAAATTGACTCCAAATGCCATAGTAAGCTGTTCGTTTGGTACAGTTTCTGGTTACCTGAGGGAAAGGGTGACTTTTAAGCTGGACTGGTTTCTTCTCTCTGTATAAGCCTTGATGAAAAATTCTTCTAAAACTCAGGAGTGATTTAATGATTGGTATCAGTTGTGAGAGTGGCATAGGCTCCTTCATTAACCATTGAAAAAGAGCAAAAGCAGAGAAATACTTGATTGAAATATTCCAAATTGCTTCTTCTTTCTTTCCCTGCATCTATTGTAGGCCTTTAGCCTCCAGTCACACAGGAACAACCTTGACATTAATCAATACACAAAGGGAAAAACCATAATTAATAAGCTTAATATATCATTTGGAGTGTTAAAGCTAATTGTATTTATATTCAAATTTTAAGTCAGTTATTACCCTGGAGTAGTAATTTATAGACCTCTTCTCTGTGGCCTAGAAAATATAGCAGAAAAAATGAACCTATGTTTTTGTTTTATGCCCAAAGAATAACCTTTAGGGTTAGGTTAGGGTTGTAATTTCTGGGTGGAATATTTAA
Source organism: Oryx dammah (assembly GCF_014754425.2). Taxonomy (NCBI): domain Eukaryota; kingdom Metazoa; phylum Chordata; class Mammalia; order Artiodactyla; family Bovidae; genus Oryx; species Oryx dammah. Next base: position 61,659,418 of record NW_024070203.1, read on the forward strand.
CATAATTACATTCATATTCAATAGGGAATCTTTTAGAAAATCACTGCTTGGAATGCAGTTCTATAAATGCTGTATCTTGAGCCAAATTAAACATGTAAAATGCCAAGTTCTCAATCTAAAGAAAAACGTTACCATCTGCTGTAATTATATAGAATGAGAAAGATAGTGAATGTTTTCCCATTTATTGAACACAAAAGAGACACTTCTTTTAAAACAAATTGTTGGGCCTTGTTGGTTCAGATTGTGATGTTTTCACTCAAGCAGAATAATGTCTACATTCACTCAGTGTTATGTATTAGGTAGTTAAGTATACTCACATTTTACTAAAACCTTGCAAATGTTTCTTGGCCAGAAGGAGAGTGAAACGAAACATGATTCTCTATGTAATCAGTTAAAAATATCCAAACTGACAGTTTGCTTGGGTGACAGTTTACTTGGGATTTAAGCATTTCTCTAATGAGGTATAAAAGTAGTTTCAGTCAACTCAGAACTTAATAATTAAGACAATTTATACTTAAGGAATTTAGACTTAAGTTAGAAATATATATTTTCCTCAACATTTTTAAGTTCTGAGGTCATATACAAAGAGCACATTTTTATAAATTCTTCCTAAGGAAAGAAATTTTATTGACATTTTGTTTTAAAAATGGATGACATAAACTGTGATCAAATTTAAATACTACTTATCCATGAAAAGAAGCATTATATTTGATTGTTGTTGTTTAGTCACTAAGTCATGTCTGTCTCTTCTGAGACTCCACAAACCTTAGTCTGCCAGCCTCCTCTGTCCCTGGGATTTTCTAGGCAAGAATACTGGAGTGGGTTGTCATTTCCTTCTCCAGAGAGTTTTCCCAACCCAGGGATCAAACTCTGGTCTCCTGAATTGTCAGGCAGATTCTTTACTGCTGAGCCATTGGTGAAGCCCATTACATTTGATAGGTGAGTGCAAATTATTCAGATTTCCCTAAAAAATGAATAATAAAAGAAAGGCAATGCTTCTCATCCCTAAAGTAGGCCTTGTATTTACACACTTTTTGTATCAAAATGAAGTATGGATCCCACCAAATCCACTATACTTTATTCTCAATGCCACTGGGCATTTCTCACAGCTGCCTAAGCTGCCTTCAGTAAATTGTTTTTTCCTACAACACACATTTCTCTCTTTCATACTACAAAATACATTATTTATGTGTATGCCTAATTCTGTTATTGGAAAAAGTAAGTTAATTTTTAGAGTTATTGATTTTATTTTGTCAAACATATGTTGCTCTTTTCTTCTTGTGACTAAAACAAAAAGAACTATGAAAGCAACAAACAAAATCAATATTTCTCTATTAACTATGTTACTTAAAAATCACATTTGGTTCAGAGAAATGCAGGATATGAGGTAGAATCACTTGGAAACCAAATGTTTTAGGTTTCTTCTCCGAACCAGCTTTCCCTAACCACCCTCACCCTGCTTCTATTAACTACCATACCAGTGTGTTTCAAGTATACATTTTATTGCATGTACTTCATTTATTATAATTATTAGTGTACATGCTATTAATATTTCTGCCATATTGCTAGCTTGTTAAGGACATTAAATTGCACAGCTAATGTTGAATATATGCTGTCCTGAGCATAAAAGAAAAGGAATATTACTCTTTGTATTGGGGTGAATTTTTACATTAAGGAGTAAAGGGTAAATTGTTCTAGATTCTTCTTTAGAACTGACTCACACTGATTTTCTGCATGAACTGGATTCCTCTCTTTAACCTCAGTGTGTAAAGATTTGGAAGGAAAACAGGAAAAAATATGTAGAAAACACAACATACACAGGTCTGATCTGTGCCAAGGAATACATCACAAAAGGCTAACAGTAATATTATGATATAACCTCCTTGTTATTGGATGACTACCTTTGACATGTGTTATAAGTTATATTAATGACAATTTTCTTAAATAGGTGGTTTTAGGCTGAAAATATCATGCTTTTTTTTTTTTTTTCATTCTGCAACACAAGAAGGGAATTACTTGCTTCTTTGTCTTTGGGACCTGTTACACTTATCCGTGAAGAAAACCCTGAGTTCTCAATTGCTCTGTGTAAGGTCTATAGTTCTAGGGCAGAAGGGGATAAAAGTTTAATTCAGGGGAAATGTTCACATCTGGTATAATGAACTTAAGACTGAAAAAAAAAAAAACAAAACCTCGAATGAAAGGGATTTGATAGTAGAGTAAGAATGGAAATTTATGGTGGGGTCTTGATCCAGGGAGTTTAAGTTTCAGTGATGGTTTAGTAAAGCAGATAATATATTCAAAGCTGCACTGCCCCTTTTTAGATTTGAACTGTTGTCTTAACAGTTACAGACTTAACAGATAACTATAAAAGATGACAATGCAAAAAAGCAAAATGGCTGTCTGGGGAGGCCTTACAAATAGCTGCGAAAAGGAGAAGTGAAAAGAAAAGGAGAAAAGGAAAGATATAAGCATGTGAATGCAGAGTTCCAAAGAATAGCAAGAAGAGATAAGAAAGCCTTCCTCAACGATCAATGCAAAGAAATCGAGGAAAAGAACAGAATGGGAAAGACTAGAGATCTCTTCAAGAAAATTAGAGATACCAAGAGAACATTTCATGCAAAGATGGGCTCGATGAAGGACAGAAATGGTATGGACCTAACAGAAGCAGAAGATATTAAGAAGAGGTGGCAAGAATACACAGAAGAACTGTACAGAAAAGATCTTCATACATCTGTGTCTCTTTTGCTGTCTCGCATACAGGGTTATCGTTATGTGAGAGAGGGAGCAGGTGGGATGATTTGGGAGAATGGCATTGAAACATGTATAATATCATATATGAAATGAGTCACCAGTCCAGGTTCAATACATGATACTGGATGCTTGGGGCTGGTGCACTGAGATGACCTAGAGGGATGGTACAGGGAGGGAGGAGCGAGGGGGTTCAGGATGGGGAACACATGCATACCTGTGGCAGATTCATGTTGATGTATGGCAAAACCAATACAATATTGTAAAGTAATTAACCTCCAGTTAAATCAATTTATATTAAAAAAAAAAAAAAAAAGATCTTCATGACCAAGATAACCACGATGGTGTGATCACTCACCTAAGCCAGACATCCTGGAATGTGAAGTCAAGTGGGCCTTAGAAAGCATCACTACAAACAAAGCTAGTGGAGGTGATGGAATTCCAGTGGAGCTACTTCAAATCCTGAAAGATGATGCTGTGAAAGTGCTGCACTCAATATGCCAAAAAATTTGGAAAACTCAGCAGTGGCCACAGGACTGGAAAAGGTCAGTTTTCATTCCAATCCCAAAGATAGCCAATGCCAAAGAATGCTCAAACTACCTCACAATTGCACTCATCTCACACGCTAGGAAAGTAATGCTCAAAATTCTCCAAGCCAGGCTTCAGTGATACGTGAACCTGAACTTCCAGTTGTTCAAGCTGGTTTTAGAAAAGGCAGAGGAACCAGAGATCAAATTGCCAACATCCACTGGATCATGGAAAAAGAAAGAGAGTTCCAGAAAAAACACTTATTTCTGCTTTATTGAATATGCCAAAGCCTTTGACTGTGTGGAACACAATGAACTGTGAAAAATTCTTCAAGAGATGGGAATACCAGACCACCTGACCTACCTCTTGAGAAACTTATATGCAGGTCAGGAAGCAACAGTTAGAACTGGACATGGAACAACAGACTGGTTTCAAATAGGAAAAAGAGTATGTCAAGGCTATATACTGTCAAGGCTATATACTGCTTATTTAACTTATATGCAGAGTACATCATGAGAAAGACTGGGCTGGAAGAAGCACAACCTGGAATCAAGACTGCCAGGAGAAATATCAATAACCTCAGATATGCAGATGACACCACCCTTAAGGCAGAGTGTGAAGAGGAACTAAAAAGCCTCTTGCTGAAAGTGAAAGAGGAGAGTGAAAAGGTTGGCTTTAAGCTCAACATTCAGAAAATGAAGATCATGGCATCTGGTCCCATCACTTCATGGGAAATAGATGGGGAAACAGTGGAAACAGTGTCAGACTTTATTTTGGGGGGCTCCAAAATCACTGCAGATGGTGACTGCAGCCATGAAATAAAAGATGCTTACTCCTTGGAAGGAAAGTTATGACCAACCTAGATAGCATATTGAAAAGCAGAGATATTACTTTGCCCACAAAGGTCCACCTAGTCAAAGCTATGGTTTTTCCAGTGGTCATGTATGGATGTGAGAGTTGGAATGTGAAGAAAGCTGAGCACCAAAGAATTGATGCTTTTGAACTGTGGTGTTGGAGAAGACTCTTGAGAGTCCCTTGACTGCAAGGAGATCCAACCAGTCCATTCTGAAGGAGATCAGCCCTGGGTCTTCTTTGGAAGGAATGATGCTAAAGCTGAAACTCCAGTACTTTGGCCACCTCATTCGAAGAGCTGACTCATTGGAAAAGACTCTGATGCTGAGAGGGATTGGGGGCAGGAGGGGAAGGGGACAATGGAGGATGAGATGGCTGGATGGCATCACTGACTCAGTGGACGTAAGTTTGTGTGAACTCTGGGAGTTGGTGATGGAGAGGGAGGCCTGGCATGCTGCTATTCATGGGATCGCAAAGAGTCAGACACGACTGAGCGACTGAACTGAACTGAACTGATAACAGATGACACCTTGTCCAAAAGTGAGAGAGTTGGTTTTTTTTTTTACTGGTCAATGGCTACTTTATAAGGCATCAGTTTATGGAAACACATGAACTTTATCAAAGTGTTATTTTGTGACTTGCTTCAACTTGACTTTGAACTGTTTAGGTACAGTTATTGATATATATATGTGTATATATATGTGTGTGACATGTAAATATGTGCTAAGATATACATATATATGTATGTGCTGATATATTTATTAGCAAGCAGATATTTCTGAGGAAATATTTAGGATACTATGAAAAAGAGGCTTTCCATATTTACAATCTTTGGACATCAAGAAATGCGACATTTTATTTGTTGTTTTTGTTGTGCTTTTAAGCCTAAATGCAGGCAGGTAGAGTAGATGATTTGTGTATCCCAGAGGACTAATTTGTGAGGTTCTTGATTTTAGTTATAGACAGTGCTAGAGCAGCTGGATGAAATTGCATTTATTGTTTGTGACCACAGGGGAGCAATTTAAGGGGTTATCCTTGTATTCGAGTAGCTTATACGTAGGCACAAGAGACAACATCCTCTCATCATATGATCAAGTTGGCCTTGGGTTGATTAGTTGAATATGTTTGGACACCTGACCATAGCTACGAAATTTGAGGCCTAAATTAGTCTTTGAATGCATGTGGGAAAACTAATCTTCAGGGCACACTAAGAGACCCATTACAAAAGTATCAGTGACAGCTTCATTTCAGAAATCTACTGAAAAACATTCTCCATCTGATGCATTTTCCAGTGAAGAAAGAATGAATCTAAAAGGCAGGTTTCACATGCATAAACAATTCCATACCAGAGAAAGGAATGTATGAAAAGACCTTTTCAAGAGTGGATGCCATGTTAACAGGCTGACTTATGAATCAGTTCAGCTCTGGAATTTTAGAAATATGGAGAGTAGAGGATAAATTAATACTCAAATTAGCTGATTTAAATAACCCATATGAAAAAGGACACATAAAATAAAACCTGATATTTGAGGGCCACAAGGCTATGGTTTTTCCAGTAGTCATGTATGGATGTGAGAGTTGGACTGTGAAGAAGGCTGAATGCCAAAGAATTGATGCTTTTGAACTGTGGTGTTGGAGAAGACTCTTGAGAGTCCCTTGGACTGCAAGGAGATCCAACCAGTCCATCCTAAAGATCAGTCCTGGGTGTTCATTGGAAGGACTGATGTTGAAGCTGAAACTCTAATACTTTGGCCACCTGATGTGAAGAGCTGACTCACTGGAAAACACCCTAATGCTGGGAAAGATTGAGAGCAGGAGGAGAAGGGGGCGACAGAGGATGAGATGGCATCACTGACTCAGTGGACATGAGTTTGGGTAAACTCTGGGAGTTGGTGATGGACAGGGAGGCCTGGCATGGTGGAGTCCATGGGGTCGCAAAGAGTTGGATGAGCAACTGAACTGAACATTTCTAACTAGTAAAATTTGCCAGAAGGCAGCCATTTGTCAGTTGACACTGTCTGAATCTTCTAATTATAGAAATTAAAGAATGACAAAACTAACTCTTTGGGAGATTCTTTCAATTCTATTAAAGCATGTTTGTCATGAACCCTAGATGACCAGTATTAACTGACCAAAGAATATCTGTTTTCTATTTCCTACCTGTAAGAGAGAAGAGTATTGCTTCACCAAAAGAGAACTACTAATACATTTTGGGAATATCTTTAAAAAGATAAAACCTCTTGTTTTTAATATCTTCTAAACTTCTTCCTCTGCTGATTCATCAGCCTGTGGAGCTCTCCCTATATTACTGGAGCAAAGAAAGGGGGCATTTTGGAGAGACTATGTATTCCCAAGGAGGTGAGAGAGTAACACCCCTAGATTACAATGCATGAAGCCATTTTCTTATTTTTTTCTATCCCCATTTTAAACAGTCTTGAAGAAAACTATACCCACCAAGAGACAGGGAGAGAAAACTTACGTGAAAGTCAGCTCCAAACCATCTGCTTCTCTTTAAAGCTATCCTTAATGCAGAAGTAACACACTGGGGGAAATTTTTAAAAATGGCCATAGTATGCAAAGTCCAAATAATTTAGACATATAAATTCCTATCAAAATTATAATGAGATTCTTAACAGAAATATAAGAAAAATCCTAAAATATGTATGGAAGTTATGGAGTAAAGGGAACCGTCATGGTGGGAATGAAAATTGGAATAGTCACTGTGGAAAATATGAAGGTTTCTCAAAAAAATACTACCAGGTGAACCAGCAATTCCACTCCTAGGTATACAGCTGAAAAACAAAACCCTAATTTGAAAATATTCATGCACCCTAATGTTCACAGCAGCATAATTTACAATTTCTAAGATATAGAAGCAACCTAAGTGCCATATATCTCCATATCTTCTGTATACACACACACACACACACACACACACACACAACGGAATATTAAGCAGCTATTAAAAAAAAACAATGAATTTTGCCATTTGCAGCAACATGGATTATATAGAGATAGATAAATACTGTATGGTGTCACTCATATGTGGAATCTAAAGCACAACAGCCTAGTGAATATAACAACCAGGAGACCGCAAATACAGAGAAAAAACAAGCGGTTATCCATGGGGATAGGGAAGTGGAGAGGGGCAATATAGAAGTAGGGGACTAAAAGGTACAAACTATCAGATGTAAAATATATCCTTGTAGCTTATCTTATAACACAAGGAATATAGTTAATATTTTATAATAATTATAGATGGAGAAAAAGCTTTCAAATTGTGAATTATTATTTTGTACATCTGTAATATAAAATATTGTACATCAACTGTACTTCAATTAATATTTTAAAAGTCCCATAAATTAGTTTTAACATAAACATTACTGAGATTAAAAAAAAGTTTCTCCCTTTAACCATAATAACAATAATTGTGGTATAATGCTAAAATATTTTTAAGAGAGGCATTATCTAGGAGTAAATTTTGACATAGCTTAACCAGGGGTGCATTTGTTTGGAAAAATATGTCATTTGTGCACCTATATAAATGAGCTGAGAGATCTTAATAACCAAAATATTCTGGACATTTATCATGGGTACAATGATGCATAAAAGTCAGATCGATTCTCTACAGAATTCAGAAAAGACCAAAAAGAGAAGTTACTTAATTTGAACTTTGAAAAGGATGGAAAATTTTTCTCTTGGCAAAAGAAATAGAACATAAAGAATGGGAGAAAAGAAAACTGCTGAGAAAATTTGGAGGGCTGCTGTGAGTAAGGGGTACCTATTTCATGAATGTTCTCAAAGGCCATATTAAGTAAATTTCACTTTATTTTGAAGACAATGGGGAGTCACCGTATGGATTAAAGCAGGGGAATTATATAATATCAGCTTGGAATATCTCTGACAGCAGTGTAAATGATTGATAAGGATAAAGTCTAGAAGTAGTCCTCTAGGGAAGTGATGGGTGGGGTATTATGTGGTCTTAGACCACAAATGGCAATAGAAAAAATAGAAGAGGAGAAATGTATGAGATTATAAATGGACAATATTAGTGGGAATAATATCCCATACACTGGTGAGAGATATTAAGGAAAACTAAACATTGAGAAATAGATAGTATTCAGGAGACTCAAAACATGAAATTGATAGTAGCAGAAAGAAAATTAAGTTGGGATTCAGGAATATAAGGGGCTTCCCAGGTGGCATAATGGTAAAGAATCCACCTGCCAATGCAGGAGACAGAGGAGATGGAGATTGGATCCCTGGGTCAGGATGATCCCCCGGAGAAGGAAATGGCAACCCATTCCGATGTTCTTGTCTGGGAAATCCCATGGACAGAGGAGCCTGGCACGCTACAGTCCATGGGGTCACAAAGACACAACTGAGCACATGTATGCCACCTCAGGAATATAAAGGAACTAAAACTTATTATGCACTTACTGTGTGCCAAGTACCACACTAGGTTACAATCCTCAAACACATTAGCACTAAACACAGGTATGCATGATCAGGACTGTTAGTCAACTGTACATGTGATAAAATGGTAACTCAACTATTTCAAAAGGCTCACCGAGTCTCACAGATCACAACTGCTTAGTAAGGCTTAGTAAGTTGTCTTTATGATTGCCAGTGTAAGATATTATGGTCCTAATTTAGAAAAGCATTTCTAAAAATGAAAAATGACTCCATTCAGAGTAACTGATTACATACAGATACATTCTGATTAGGTAGCCAAAGTAAAGTGAATGTGCACTATTTTTCTGAGTACTTGAAAATCTGATAATGAGGTTTCATTTTTTCTTGCTGGATCCTTTGAAATAGATTCCAAATAAAGAACAAGAGTGAGAGAGGGTAGGCAAATTTTAAATGTTGTGTTCAAATCAGAGTTTCCTTTTTTTTTTTTTTTTTGAACTGTGAGCGATACTTAAATCTATACTATAGCAATTTCCTGATGTATAAACTAGGAACACTAATTATATACAAGGGGCTTCCCAGATGGCTCAGTGCACTGCAATCCGCCTGCGATGCAGAAGATGTGGCTTTGATTCCTGAGTCAGGAATATCCTCTAGAGAAGGAAATGGCAGTCTACTCTAGTATTCTTACCTGGAAAATCCCACGAACAGAGGAGCCTGGCCGGCTACAGTTCAGAGGGTCTCAAAAGAGCAGACAGTACTAACAACACTAATCATACACAACTTAGTCTTAGGTGTGATGTGCAACTTAAAAAGTCTATTTAAAGATTTGGCACAGTTTGCCCTCTACAAATATTGTTACGTTATTCCAGATTAGCAGAAAAATGTCCCGTTTCTTATAAAATACTACATTACAGGACTTTTGGAAACACAATCACGTTTCCTTTTTCTAAATTTTGGCTTACAAATTTTATACATTCTGAAATAACACTCTACACTAACAGTAGGAGAAAGAGACTGATTCCTAAGTAACAACATAAAAATAAGTGACTTCTTAAGTGAAAACTAAAAAAAAAAAAAAAAAAGACAAAAATATTCCCCAAATAAAAAGGTTGGGCTTTTTTTCTCATAACTTCATATATTCTTTCCTTAAGCAACTAGCTGTTTTCTTCCTTTATATAAGCTTTTAAATATTATATATATATATGTGTGTGTGTGTGTGTAGAGGAATAACTTTTAATGCATAAAAGAATTAATTGGCATTAAACAATATTGCTACCGTATAGCATTTACCATATTTGATAATAGCTTTCTTTTTATGAATTTCATTCTTAACAATGACATTGAAACATACTTTTTAAGAAAAAAAAGAAATGGCAGATCCAATCACTTTAATTTTTAGAATAATTCTTGTTTTTATTTCAAGCAGATATCAAAGCTTCAGCATAAAAAATTTAGTATTATATTTCTTAAAGTTTAACTTGCTGCATCTGGCTTCTTTATCCAAAAATCCTCAACCCACTAACATGACAGCTATCATTAGAGTTTCCAAGCTTCCTTGCAACACAATACTTTAGCGAATTTATATGCTATTGCTTTGAAGGAAATCACAGAAAATATTTCTTCCAGGGTTATGCATTTACATGACCCAGAAAACATTTCAGGTGAAAATTCTTAAAATCTTTCTTGGAAGAGAAAGGAAATATTTCCTTAGTGGAAGCCGTCAGGAGAAGTTACATTGACTGAATAAAATTTTTAAATGATTAAATATTAATTAAACCTCTCATGAAGTAGAAAAATATACATGCTTATACGGATGTAAAACAAATTATTTGGGATACTATTTGAATTACTGAACTCTTTTTTTCTACCATAATTAAAGTATCACATAAGGCTCAACACTGAAATACAATATAGAGCTCTTTTCTGGAAATTTCTCATCAATTGAGAAGAGTTCAATCAAGTAGATCTAATTCTAATATATGCAGATAGTTAATAGGCTTTTCTGAAGAATTTTCTCTTTAATTGGTCATTTAATTGAGATTCAGTGAGTGGCTATGTCTCTATTTTTAAAATTAAATTTTTCAAAAAAGAGTGATTTATATAGCATCTTCTATATCCTAAGCAATGGCAACCCATTCCAGTACTCTTGCCTGGAAAATCCCATGGACAGAGAAGCCTGGTAGGCTGCAGTCCATGGGATGGCACAGTCAGACGCTACTGAAGTAACAGCAGCAGCAGCATATCCCAAGCACAGTTTTTTTTTTTTTTTTTTTTTGGTTGGAGGAGGGATATTTAGATGGATTACAGAACCGTTATTTCAAGAAACTCCCAGTCAATGGAGAGGACTAATAAAGCACATTGATTTTCTAGTCCTCATTGCTCTTGAAATAGCACCACTTGACTTTTGAAATAGTGTTTATGTAGAAACCATAAACTAATTTCTGAACACTTTGGTTCTGGTTTGCATTGTTGATACTGTTTCAGATTTTTTATCCTTGGTAAGGAAGAGCTGGCTCATCCACTCTATTCTGCTGGCCTTTGATATATTTTCTTGACCGATGTTCAGGAAGATTTGAGCTACAATTTGACAAAGAAAGATGAACAAATGACAAATATATGGTGAAAATCCCTAAAAGAAAATAAAGTCCTTAGGAACCCAAAGTCCAAAAATAGGGATTTGGTAGTGCCAGTACTGGGAAGAGTGGAGAAATCCTGTGAAAAGTTATATTGAAGAGGAATCTAAGAGCATGGAATGTCTGCTTTCCAACTGAAAAAGGAGCTTGTTCAAAAACAAGGAGAACTGAGAAGACTGTGTTTGGAGAGCTCAGACCATGACTGAAGGTTGGACCACCAGAGTCAGAGGTCATAGAAAATGAAAGAATAATAATGGCTTACTTTGTTATAGGACTGGCTAAATAAACCTGGGGGACTACTCAAGGTAATATGTCTGTGGGAAAAAAATTATAAAGCTAATCCAGTGAAACATAAGGATATCATCAATAATCAAATGCAGTATACAAGAGAAATAAAAACATAAATAATTTTTTTTGTTTTTAATGTTTTTATTTTTATTTTTCTTTATTTATTTATTTATTTTTAATTTTTACTTTACAGTTCTGTATTGGTTTTGGCATAGATTGACATGAATCCACCACAGGTGTACATGCATTCCCAAACATGAACCCCCCTCCCCACAACATCTCTCTGGGTCATCCCCGCACATCAGCCCCAAGCGTGCCATATCCTGCATCAGACATAGACTGGCAATTCGATTCTTACATGATATTATACATGTTTCAATGCCATTCTCCCAAATCATCACACCCTCTCCCTCTGAGTCCAAAAGTCCGCTATACACATCTGTGTCTTTTTTGCTGTCCTGCATACAGGGTCATCATTGCCATCTTTCTAAATTCCATATATATGTGTTAGCATACTGTATTGGTGTTTTTCTTTCTGGCTCACTTCACTCTGTATAATCGGCTCCAGTTTCATCCATCTCATCAGAACTGATTCAAATGTATTCTTTTTAATGGCTGAGTAATACTCCATTGTGTATATGTACCACAGCTTTCTTATCCATTCATCTACTGATGGACATCTAGGTTGTTTCCATGTCCTGGCTATTATAAACAGTGCTGTGATGAACATTGGGGTACATGTGTCTCTTTCAATTCTGGTTTCCTCTGTGTGTATGCCCAACAGTGGGATTGTTGGGTCATAAAGCATTTCTATTTGCAATTTTTTAAGGAATCTCCACACTGTTCTCCATAGTGGCTGTACTAGTTTGCATTCCCAGCAACAGTGTAGGAGGGTTCCCTTCTCTCCACACTCTCTCCAGCATTTATTGCTTGCAGATTTTTGGATCACAGACATTCTGACTGGTGTGAAGTGGTACCTCATTGTGGTTTTGATTTGCATTTCTCTAATAATGAGTGATGTTGAGCATCTTTTCATGTGTTTGTTAGCCATCCGTATGTCTTCTTTGGAGAAATGTCTATTTAGTTCTTTGGCCCATTTTTTGATTGGGTCGTTTATTTTTCTGGAATTGAGTTTCAGGAGTTGCTTGTATATTTTTGAGATTAGTTATTTGTCAGTTGCTTCATTTGCTATTATTTTCTCCCATTCGGAAGGCTGTCTTTTCACTTTGCTTATGTTTTCCTTTGTTGTGCAGAAGCTTTTAATTTTAATTAGATCCCATTTGTTTATTTTTGCTTTTATTTCCAGAATTCTGGGAGGTGGATCATAGAGGATCCTGCTGTGGTTTATGTCAGAGAGTGTTTTGCCTATGTTCTCCTCTAAGAGTTTTATAGTTTCTGGTCTTACATTTAGATCTTTAATCCATTTTGAGTTTATCTTTGTGTGCGGTGTTAGAAAGTGATCTAGCTTCATTCTTTTACAAGTGGTTGACCAGTTTTCCCAGCACCACTTGTTAAAGAGATTGTCTTTACTCCATTGTATATTCTTGCCTCCTTTGTCAAAGATAAGGTGTCCATATGTATGTGGATTTATCTCTGGGCTTTCTATTTTGTTCCATTGATCTATATGTCTGTCTTTGTGCCAATACCATACTGTCTTGATGACTGTGGCTTTGTAGTAGAGCCTGAAGTCAGGCAAATTGATTCCTCCAGTTCCATTCTTCTTTCTCAAGATTGCTTTGGCTATTCGTGGTTTTTTGTATTTCCATACAAATCTTGAAATTATTTGTTCTAGTTCTGTGAAAAATATCACCGGTATCTTGATAGGGATTGCATTGAATTTGTAAATTGCTTTGGGTAATATACTCATTTTCACTATATTGATTCTTCCAATCCATGAGCATGGTATATTTCTCCATCTATTAGTGTCCTCTTTGATTTCTTTCATCAGTGTTTTATAGTTTTCTGTATATAGGTCTTTAGTTTCTTTAGGTAGATATATTCCTAAGTATTTTATTCTTTTTGTTGCAATGGTGAATGGAATTGTTTCCTTAATTTCTTCTTCTACTTTCTCATTATTAGTGTATAGGAATGCAAGGGATTTCTGTGTGTTGATTTTATATCCTGCAACTTTACTATATTCATTAATTAGCTCTAGTAATTTTCTGGTAGAGTCTTTAGTGTTTTCTATGTAGAGGGTCATGTCATCTGCAAACAGTGAGAGTTTTACTTCTTCTTTTCCAATTTGGATTCCTTTTATTTCTTTTTCTGCTCTGATTGCTGTGGCTAAAACTTCCAGAACTATGTTGAATAGTAGTGGTGAAAGTGGGCACCCTTGTCTTGTTCCTGACTTTAGGGGAAATGCTTTCAATTTTTCACCATTGAGGATAATGTTTGCTGTGGGTTTGTCATATATAGCTTTTATTATATTGAGGTATGTTCCTTCTATTCCTGCTTTCTGGAGAGTTTTTATCATAAATGGATGTTGAATTTTGTCAAAGGCCTTCTCTGCATCTATTGAGATAATCATATGGTTTTTATTTTTCAATTTGTTAATGTGGTGAATTACATTGATTGATTTGCGGATGTTGAAGAATCCTTGCATCCCTGGGATAAAGCCCACTTGGTCATGGTGTACGATCTTTTAAATGTGTTGTTGGATTCTGATTGCTAGAATTTTGTTGAGGATTTTTGCATCTATGTTCATCCGTGATATTGGCCTGTAGTTTTCTTTTTTTGTAGTATCTTTGTCATGTTTTGGTATTAGGGTGATGGTGGCCTCATAAAATGAGTTTGGAAGTTTCCCTTCCTCTGCAATTTTCTGAAAGAGTTTGAGTAGGACAGGTGTTAACTCTTCTCGAAATTTTTGGTAGAATTCAGCTGTGAAGCCGTCTGGACCTGGGCTTTTGTTTGCTGGAAGATTTCTGATTACAGTTTCAATTTCCGTGCTTGTGATGGGTCTGTTAAGATTGTCTATTTCTTCCTGGTTCAGTTTTGGAAAATTGTATTTTTCTAAGAATTTGTCCATTTCTTCCACATTGTCCATTTTATTGGCATATAATTGCTGATAGTAGTCTCTTATGATCCTTTGTATTTCTATGTTGTCTGTTGTGATCTCTTCATTTTCATTTCTAATTTTATTGATTTGATTTTTCTCTCTTTGCTTCTTGATGAGTCTGGCTAATGGTCTGTCAATTTTATTTATCCTTTCAAAGAACCAGCTTTTGGCTTTGTTGATTTTTGCTATGGTCTCTTTTGTTTCTTTTGCATTTATTTCTGCCCTAATTTTTAAGATTTCTTTCCTTCTGCTAACTCTGGGGTTCTCTAATTCTTCCTTTTCTAGTTGCTTTAGGTGTAGAGTTAGGTTATTTATTTGGCTTTTTTCTTGTTTCTTGAGGTATGCCTGTATTGCTATGAACTTTCCTCTTAGCACTGCTTTTATAGTGTCCCACAGGTTTTGGGTTGTTGTGTTTTCATTTTCATTAGTTTCTATGCATATTTTGATTTCTTTTTTGATTTCTTCTGTGATTTGTTGGTTATTCAGAAGCGTGTTGTTCAGCCTCCATATGTTGGAATTTTTAATAGTTTTCCTCCTGTAATTGAGATCTAATCTTAGTGCATTATGGTCAGAAAAGATGCTTGGAATGATTTCGATTTTTTTGAATTTATCAAGGTTATATTTATGGCCCAGGATGTGATCTATCCTTGAGAAGGTTCCGTGAGCACTTGAGAAAACGGTGAAATTCATTGTTTTGGGGTGAAATGTCCTATAGATATCAATTAGGTCTAACTGGTCTAATGTATCATTTAAAGTTTGCATTTCTTTGTTAATTTTCTGTTTAGTTGATATGTCCATAGGTGTGAGTGGGGTATTAAAGTCTCCCACTATTATTGTGTTATTGTTAATTTCCCCTTTCATACTTGTTAGCATTTGTCCTACATATTGCGGTGCTCCTATATTGGGTGCATATATATTTATAATTGTTATATCTTCTTCTTGGATTGATCCTTTGATCATTATGTAGTGGCCTTCTTTGTCTCTTTTCACAGCCTTTGTTTTAAAGTCTATTTTATCGGATATGAGTATTGCCACTCCTGCTTTCTTTTGGTCTCTATTTGCATGGAATATCTTTTTCCAACCCTTCACTTTCAGTCTGTATGTGTCCCTTGTTTTGAGGTGGGTCTCTTGTAAGCAGCATATAGAGGGTTCTTGTTTTTGTATCCAATCGGCCAGTCTTTGCCTTTTGGTTGGGGCATTCAATCCATTTACGTTTAAGGTAATTATTGATAAGTATGATCCCGTTTCCATTTGTTTTATTATTTTGTGTTCGGGTTTATACTCCCTTTTTGTGTTTCCTGTCTAGAGAATATCCTTTAGAATTTGTTGGAGAGCTGGTTTGGTGGTGCTGAATTCTCTCAGCTTTTGCTTGTCTGTAAAGCTTTTGATTTCTCCTTCGTATTTGAATGAGATCCTTGCTGGGTATAGTAATCTGGGCTGTAGGTTATTTTCTTTCATCACTTTAAGTATGTCTTGCCATTCCCTCCTGGCCTGAAGAGTTTCTATTGAGAGATCAGCTGTTATCCTTATGGGAATCCCCTTGTGTGTTATTTGTTGTTTTTCCCTTGCTGCTTTTAATAGTTGTTCTTTGTGTTTGATCTTTGTTAATTTGATTAATATGTGTCTTGGGGTGTTTCGCCTTGGGTTTATCCTATTTGGAACTCTCTGGGTTTCTTGGACTTGGGTGATTATTTCCTTCCCCATTTTAGGGAAGTTTTCAACTATTATCTCCTCAAGGATTTTCTCATGGTCTTTCTTTTTGTCTTCTTCTTCTGGGACTCCTATAATTCGAATGTTGGAGCATTTCATATTGTCCTGGAGGTCTCTGAGATTGTCCTCATTTCTTTTAATTCGTTTTTCTTTTTTCCTTTCTACCATTCTATCTTCTATTTCACTAATCCTATCTTCTGCCTCCGTTATTCTATTATTTGTTGCCTCCAGAGTGTTTCTGATTTCATTTATTGCGTTATTCATTGTATATTGACTCTTTTTTATTTCTTCTAGGTCCTTGTTGAACCTTTCTTGCATCTTCTCAATCCTTGTCTCTAGGGTATTTATCTGTGATTCCATTTTGATTTCAAGATTTTGGATCATTTTCACTATCAATATTCGGAATTCTTTCTCAGGTAGATTCCCTATCTCTTCCTCTTTTGTCTGGTTTGGTGGGCATTTCTCCTGCTCCTTTACCTGTTGGGTATTCCTCTGTCTCTTCATCTTGGTTATATTGCTGCGTTTGGGATGGCCTTTTTATATTCTGGCAATTTGTGGAGTTCTCTTTATTGTGGAGCTTCCTCACTGTGGGTGGGGTTGTATCAGTGGCTTGTCAAGGTTTCCTGGTTAGGGAGGCTTGTGTTGGAGGTCTGGTGGGTGGAGCTGGGTTTCTTCTCTCTGGAGTGCAGTGGAGTGACCAGTAATGGGTTATGAGACGTCTAAAGTTTTGGAGTAACTTTGAGCTGCCTGTATATTGAAGCTCAGGGGTGTGTTCCTGTGTTGCTGGAGAATTTGTGTGATATGTCTTGCTCTGGAACTTGTTGGCCCTTGGGTGGAGCTTTGTTTCAGTGTAGGTTTGGAGGCATTTGATGAGCTCCTATTGCTTAATGTTCCCTGAATTCAGGAGTTCTCTGATGTTCTCAAGCTTTGGACTTAAGCCTCCTGCTTCTGGTTTTCGGCTTTATTTTTACGGTGGTCTCTAGACTTCTCCATCTATACAGCACCAATGATATAGCATCTAGGCTAAAGATGAAAGGTTTCTCCACATTGAGGGGCACCCAGAGAGGTTCACTGGGTTACATGGAGAAGAGAAGAGGGAGGGGGTAGTTAGAGGTGACTGGAATGAGATGCGGTGAGATCAAAAGAGGAGAGAGCAAGCTAGTCAATAGTCACTTCCTTATGTGCGCTCCATAGTCTGGACCTCTCAGAGGTATTCACGGAGTTATACAGGGAAGAGGAGAGAGAGGAAGTAGACAGAGGTGGCCAGGAGGGTAAGAGAGAGGAATGAAAAGGAGAGAGACAGGTCCAGCCAGTAATCAGTTCCTTAGGTGTTCTCCACCATCTAGAACACGCAGAGAATCACAGAGTTGGATATAGAAGAGATGGGGGTGGGGGGGGGAGAGAGACAGAGGCCCCCTGGTGGAGAAAAAGGAGAGTCCAAAAGGAGGAGAGAGTGGTCAAGCCAGTAATCTCGCTGTCAGGTAAGATTGGGTTATGAAATGTACAAGATTGACAACAAAAACTGAAAAGCAAAGTTTAAAAACCTAGAGTAGAGGTTAGATTTTCAGAAATACAATATTAAAGAGACGAAGCAGAAGGAATAAAGAAAAAAAGAAAAAAGATTAAAAAAATAATAAGAAGAAAAAGAAATAAGGAAAAAAAATAAGGGAAAAAAATACATAAGAAAAAAAAAAACCCACAAGATTAAAAAAGAAATACCAACAACAACCACGCGAAGACTATATATGGTGTTTGCCTTAAAAAAGTAGAGTCTTTTTTGTTTTTTTGAAAAGTAATAGTTATAGAAATAAAAAGTAGAGAAATAGAAGACTTAACAGTTAAAAAAAAAAGTTAGAGAAAAATAAAAAAAAAAGAAAGCAAAAAAAAAAAAAAAGGAA